>NW_011500263.1:68224-125086 GCF_000495115.2 Populus euphratica
GTGTAGGGAGGGAGCTAGTAACATTTTTGGCAACCATGCTTTGTATCTTGATAGCTTTTATAACAATGAATTATAGTTTTCTCGTAATTAAGATTTTAAAATAAAGCTTTCAGTAGAATTCATACAAAATTATTGTGTACTCAACAAACAAACACTTTTAAAACTATAATTAGTGTAAAACATGGCTTCGATCACACTTAACCAAACAGAACAGAGTTAATTAATTAAGATATTTCTTTATGAAACAGCATGGAATAGAAGCTCTCCTTTGTATATTTCTTTACGAAACAGCAGAAAATCTCTGAGCTTATTTGTGTTTTTTTCCCTTACTATAAGCGTTTTTTGTGATTCCAGTCATTTAAGTTGATATTCTAAAAGAAAAATGCAGCTGATGCATCTAAATTGCTTGTAATTAATGTCCAAAAAAATAGAAAATAACAGAGATAAATTCATGAAAATAAATATGATTTTATAACAGTAAATCTATCCTTTCGAAGAACGGGCCTCTGTCCCATTATCTTAATTTTTTCTGTCTCACTAGATTCATGGTTTTATGCAGTCGATATTTTACAGCGGGCAATTTTCAAGGGAGAAAAACAAAGGAAGAGATGGAGCTGACGTGACTGCCATGGCAGTCTGACGTGACTGCCATGGCAGTCTTAACATGATGTAACGTCAAAATTGTTGAAGTCATATATTTCATCAAATGCTTGTACAACTTTGTAAGTCGTGACATAACAAAATTTCAAGCTTGATAGGAGGAACAAAAACATGATTCTGCTGTGACAGAGATAGGCAACAAAGTGATTTCTCTGATGTACAGATGCCTTGCACGTTGATATGATTCATGGAAGAGAAAGATAGATAGGCTACAGTACATGCTATAACACCTTTTCCTTGGACCTCATTTCAGATTTGGATCCACTCTATGTTTGTCTTGTCGTGGTTGAGTTCAAATTCAATTCAACCAGTGATCCAGGAGCTGCTGTGCCTGTACTTTGAGATGGTGTCATTATAGTGACCGTCAGCTGCAAACGATTTTACCTTCATTTGTTTGCTGGTTGCTTCTTTTCAGGTAATTTGAGAATACCGCTGTCTATTAAGGGCTGCAATTCTTCCTTGGCTAGTTTGCTGATCTTGGCATCCGACGATTCCAAGAATGCACATATTACCTTAGAACTGCAGAATGTTAGGAAAGACATTAACGTCAGATATCAAAATTATGCTTTGGCTCAATGCATTCTACTTGCAAGAGAGACTTGAACGTCAGCCTAACCTGTGACCTTGTGTCCACTGCTCACACTTTCCTTTCAAAGCTTTCTTCCATAGAGTGGTAGCAAACATGGAGCTTTCCATAATTAATTTCCTAATGGTCCGACTGGAGTGGAAATTTTCAAGGACATGATCCTTCTCTGATTCCTCAAATTTAGATTCTGCTGCAAGAGATGCTATAACTTCATGCAAGGTGTTCATCTTGTCACCCAAAGTTTCTTGAAGAATACCACCAGAACCCCCAGTTGCAACCTTCATTCATCACAAAGATAGATCAAATCAAATGTTCTGATGGGTTAAGCCAGGTATTTACAAAGACATCTAGTGCCTGTTTGGTAGTGCGATTGCTCTTTGTTTTTGAAAGTGCTTTTCAAATTGATTTTGAACTGGAAAGGCATCAGATTGGTATTCTTTGGGAGCTTTAGGATGATTGTGACATGAAGATGTCAAAACCATAAAAAAACCATCCCAATTTGATGCCTTTTCAGAAGCACCTGCATCACATTATCAAATGCACTCTTAACAGGCATGTATGTGCCTCCTAAACCCAATAATCTAGCAAAATAGCAGGTTTACACTAACATAGACTTCAGAAGAGAAAGGTGAAAATATCATAACAACAGCAACTGAACTTCTGGAGGTTGAAGTAAATAATTACTATAACAAAATATCAGATGCAGGGACTTACCTCATATAAGACTTCTTTACCAAAATTTGATCTTAGCAACTCTTCTGCATTCTCGATACATATGTCAATGAGGCTCTGCAAAGCACATTAGTATCAAAGCCAGAAGTATTTCTGATACAGAGACACCATAGAAAGGAACAACAAAAGGAATTTTAGAGATCTGAATGTAACAAACCTCAGCAAGGCCACTGCCCACCAACAGCTCTTGCCTTCTAATAGAAGGATCTTTTTTGCCACCCTCAATGAGTTGAAGAGTTTCAGGGCTTGTACTTTCATCAGGCTTTGCCATTGTAACTTCTCTCCCGTTGTTGTCCTTGTCACTAGATTCCTCATCCTTTAAAGACTTCGTTTCAGAATTTACTTCCAATTCACCCTGCTAATGGAAAAGAAAAATAGTACATTCAAGCATTATTGCATCAGTAATCTAAGATCGTTCAGGGTCCAGATAAATGATAAATGAACATCACATTACCATGGCATTGAGAGAGGATATAGATAAGCTAAGAGAAGCCATTTCATCAGGACTGAAATACCGTGTACAATTTGGATTAAGCAACTGCAACAAAGGACGTCTTCCATTCTAATAAACAGTGAAAAGAATCAGGAACAAGTTTTTAAGGGTAAAACCAGACAGCTAAAAATCTGTCAATATATAAAAACTGAGATAAAAGATCTCACAAAATTAATTGATAAATAAATACGTTGTATGAACCAGTTTCCCAAATTTTGCTAGCAGAGGTGCCCAAGGGGTTTGATGATATGTTGAATTAATTAATAATTAATAGCCAGTACTGATTGTGGCATTCCGAATTTGAATAAACACTCGGTGACCATCCATGTTTTACAGTTAAAGCTGCACAACACCTTTTCCAATTACATATGTAACCAAAATGACTTCTAAGGTGCAAGAAGAGTAGAAACCTTATCCAAAACAAGGTCCTTTAAGATCAACTGAAGCTCGCGAATGACAGTCTGCAGTCAGAAGAGTTCAATAGAAACTCAATCAGAGAGACATTCAAAAGAAAATTCTAAAGAATAACAGTAATAAGCATCACAACTAGAAACAACCTTTGTTACGAGCTTTGTGTCGTCAATAGTTGAGACAATGCAGGCAAGTACCTTAAAACGTCCGATACACAAAAAGTTAATAGTCAGAGAATACCACAGAACAAAAATATGATGACACAAGCAAGGAAACAGATGAACCTGAAGATAATGCAAATGGGCAGAAAAATTCAAAATACTGAGATACAGTCTAAAGCATATACATAACCTTCAGTCACTAATCTTTACAATTTGAACCATACACCCCCCCCCCAAAAAAAAAAAAAACCACCACCACCACCGGGGGAAAAAAAACACCGAACAAAGAATCCATTTACAACCACAGAAAACAATTGAGCAATATATGCAGATCTGGAGGAAATTATGTGGTGCAGGATCTACCCAAGGAAATACAGGAAACATAAGAGTGAACTCAATTAGTAAAACACAACATCAAATACTTAAATGAAACTTTTCAAGTCAGAAGACAATGTCAGGAAGGTGACTCTGATTTTTTCCTCCAGCCACAAGAACAATATATAAGTCAAGCTACAGAGCAGGTAGAGATGAAAAATGAAATCCTTACCAAACTTCCATATTGAAAATGAGCTGTTTTGCCTACTGTGCCTTTCAGTCCTTTGACAATCTTCTTTCGCTCCTGGATATTAACACAAAAGAAAAAGGAAAAAGAAAGATTAAAGGGCAATGGACAACCGATGGAAATCAGAACAACCCTTTTCACACGGTTGAATAAATAAACAACTATTTTTTATATCTTTGTTGATATTAAAGATCAAAGAATATGCTACAAACCTTAGCACTCCCATGTTTGACACACAGTATCCCAATCTGAGATCCATCCCTTGTATGGATCATTCGAACAAGAAGTGGGCCTGACAGTTGTTGAATTATTTCTGCTGCTGAGGTCTAAAAAAAAACTTAATTTAGAAAGACAACAAAGTTGTGAAGAGAAACTAATACTGTAGAAAATAAAATGCTTCGAAATTTGTTCTTTCGAAATTGTTTAGGGCATTAAAATGTTGTTTAACCTTGTCAGCTATGCTGAGATACTCTATTAGCACCCTGTGTATAATAGAGTGATCAACAATTCCTTTCTCCAGAATTGGTTGAATGACAGAAGCCATGTGTCGTAAGACTGAACCTTTCTGTAGGTTCAGCTTCAAGATAACATCTGGTAACCTGAAAGATAACCAAGGCATTGAAAAACATTCAACAGAATCATGAATGCAGCATGACCATGGACTATTAGAAAATATTACAATAGGGAACACTCTTGCATGGACAGTACTAGAAACAGAAAATGAGTCACCTGCTTTCTTTCATTGATGAAAGATCCTTGAACAATTGAAGTTCAGTGGAATACAACTCCATCAGAAGCTCTTGTTTTTGAGTTGCATTTCCCAGATGGTATGCATGCTCGATAACTGAAAGCGAATTTTTTAAAAAAAGTAATCAGTTGCATTCTATCTTCCATAGGAAAACTAGATCCAATTCATCAAACTTGAGAAACAGTAGCATAGAAACAATATTTTCCTGAAAAGGATAGGGAAAAACCAAAGGAAACCATAATCTAAAGAAAAATTCAAGGGAATAGCCTCTAACAAGGTAATGTTTTGCATCAAGTATAGGGATGAATCAGGTTTAGATCAACTATTGAGTCTTCAGAACTGACAAACCACCAGAATTAAGTTCAACGAAAATTGAGAGATTTAGAGTGAGTAACAGACGATTAAGCAGAATTGATATATCTTTAATCAGAGTATCCAAGATATCCACGACTATTTAAAAAAAAGCAAACAAAAACCCAAGTGTATAACATACCAACAGATCCAACAGTGTGTCGAAGAAGAGAAGCAGCATGCCCACGGAGGGAGCTGATGAACTCTGCTAGCTGTTTTTTAGAAGCTGCAAACAAGATAAAGAAGTTTAGATGATGAAAGTAGAAGGGTCTTACTTACAAGAATAAATATAATGTATAGGAACTGGCATTTTGATTGTCCCTCTAGTTTCTGTTTTGATTCTTTCAACTCAAAACGTACCATTATCTAGCATTTTCATCACAAGATGAATTGCATACTTGTTGGTAGCAAAGGTCAGAAAATGTGGCTTGAGCTCCTCAAATACGGTATCCCTTTCAGCTTGTGTACAATACTTCACACAAGTCTGAAAATGAAATAAAACAGCATAAATGAGGTATACAACAAACATTTACAAACTAGTAAACTTAGGAAAACCCATATCATGGACAAACAAAAAGGAAGCAGAAAATCACCTGCAGAACACGAGACGACACATGGGAGCTTGCAATTTCCGGAATCTTCCCCTTCATCTTTAGTATAGCTTCAGCAATAATCCTGTTAAGATAATTTAAAAGGGAAAAAATGGTTAAGAGAAAAAATGAAAGAAAAATCCCACGCACATGTAATCATGGAGTCAAGCTTAAAAAAAAAAGGTACTTGGATCTCTCTTCTTTGACAATATTACGTTGCCTCATCTTTTCCCAAAGACGTGCAAGCTCCTGTATGAAAATAAAAGATATTTGCTCAAACCAATAATCACAATAAACAAAACTTACAACATAAACTATAGCCAATACATACTTCAGATTTCCTTTTAAAAAAAAACACCAAGCCTTGAAGTTCAACTTATCTTTTCCAAAAATGATAAGCTGATTCCTAAAAGGACATGGTAGTCCCAGATAACTCCTTAAACCACGACTCAAAGACAAATATTTGACTTCAATGAATCAAATTGGATATAAAAACAAATTAAAAGAATGCGCATACTAGTTCAAGAGTGTAATGTTGCTTCCTTCTCTTCTTCCTAGCCTCCGTCAATTCCTATCATCAAACAAACAAACAAAAACACTCAGTACGCAAAAAACAACTATAGAAAATAACACTAAAACCATACAAAAGAAATTTAAAAAAAAACAACTAGAAAAGAAATAACCTTTGCATGTAATTAAAAAAAAAACTAGAAAAGAAATAACCTTTGCATGTAGCCTACGCTCTCTTTTTGATAGAGGGGTGTTCTTCTCTTCACCAGATTGCGACTTCAATTTGCCAAAATTCTGCTTCTTAAATGGCTTGAAAGGCTTCTTTTCTTGCTTGTTTTCAGGTTTTGAGCTGACGAGCTTCGGTCTTTTAGAAAATGAGCTATATGTATTTGTCTTAGCATCTGGGTTTTGCTTTCTCTTCTTTGATTGGTTGTTACTCTCTTGTTTCTTCGCCGCCATTGAAGTACAAGCTTAGAGCTTTTAGTCGCTCTCGTGCTTTTCGGCTGGTCTTCGAGGGGTTTTTTGAGGGTTTTGGTCTTGCTAGAGATGATAATAGATGAATATGTCCTAATGTGGCCAGATGCCAATTTTAGATCCAAATTTAATGGGACTGAGGTGATGGGTGGGCCCATTATCTTCATATGTTTTTTTTCAATACTATAAATATTACACATGACTTATGAAAAATAAATTTTAAAATTTGGAGTTATAGTTTAAAATTCACAATTACCTTCATCCATGTTTTGCTGGAGGTTAGCATGAGAGTTAATTAAAAGAGAATCATTCAAGGTTTTACAATAACTTGGAAATATGGCATAGCTTTTAAAATAAAACTTTAAGATAGTAATTTTTTAAAATTTTTGATACGATGATATATTGAATCAGCTTTAGTTACCTTACAATCTAAATTATGAATTTTAATAAGTTTAATAACTTTGTTGTTTTTATAAATTATTTTTATTTTATTTTATGATAAAATTATATGCTTACAAAATCAAGCACAAAGCCTAAGAAAAATATTATTAAAATCATGATAACTTTAGAGAGAGAAAAAATAAACCATGAATTTCATTTCTAATCAATCCAATACTAAAAGAGAGTAAAATAAAAAAAATATAAAAATGAAAGGACCAAAAGGTGTGTGTGTGTGTGTATAAACATAACAAGATTAATAGATAAACATGTTAAATTTGTAAACCCGTGAATTGGGCAACTTGATTCAAAACATAAAACTTGCAAACTAAATAATTGACTCACTGGGATTAATATCTTGTTTTTTTTGTATTTTTCTAAACTATTTTTTATTTAACTATATGATAATAAAAATAGACAATTATCAAATCGAGCATCAAACCAATATTAAGACTTGTTTTAAAAGATTATGATAACCTTATAAAAAATAAAACAAAAAAAATTATAAAATTTAATTTTCAATCAGTTCAGTATTAAAAAATAAATTTTTTTTAAAAAAAGCTAAATCAACATGTCCATGAACATTAAAAAAAAAAGCTAAATCAACATGTCCATGAACTTTCTAAAATTTAATAACATTCTTTTTTCAAAATAATTTTTTAACTATATGATAAAAAAATAAATGATTATATAATCTAGTTCAATAAAAAAAAAGTATCTGGCTAAACCTGCAAACTGGAGCAACTAAGGTTACTTTACCAAACTCACAAATCGGATCATTCACTCCAAAAAGTTGAATAAACTAGTTTTTATCAAATTATTTTTTTATTTAAATAAAATTCTTTAATAAATAAATCATATCATGATATTGGGATATTTTTTTAATATCAACTTGATGTTGTGATTTTTTTATACCATAATAGCCATATAAAAAATAAATTAAAATAAATTATCAACTCTAAATCTATATACATATATTAATATTATAGAAGGACGAAATTTTTTAAAAATAATCAATAATTGAAGGGGAAAGAAAAGGTGTCAAAATACAAAGAATTGTTTTTATAAATTATTATTATAATTCATAATACTAATAATACTAATAAGTGTTTGAAAAACTTTCTGGGAGTTTTGAAAAACCTTTTAGCTTTATATTTAATTTATATAAATAATAACATGAGGTAAAAAAAGTTAAAAAAATCTATATTTAAAAGTTTCTTTAATGTTAAATTTCTCAACTCTTAATTTATGAATTCTATCTTGTACTATCTCCTTTCAAAAAAATAAAATTGTTTTGAATTATTCTTAACAAATTTATTTTTAGATTTATTTAATAAAAAATTAAAAAGTAATTTAAATCAAAATCCAAAGAAAAACACAAAAAAAAGAGAAAAATTTTGGATGGTCACATTTTAGTTCTTCTTGAATAAAGGAAATTTTACGTTTTGGATGGTCACATTTTAATCATAAAAAAATATATTAGTTCTTCTTGAATAAAGGAAATTTTACCAAAAAATCATTCTATGAATTGAAAATATATCTTTCTATAAGAAAAATACAACAAAAAAAAAATCAAGTTTTAACTAAAAAAAGGTTTAGCGAAAATCTACATATATATATATATATATATAGACACACACACACTTAGTTGCCCGATTTAGTTGTGGTTTCTCGAAGAAGAAGAAAGATAATATTTTCATGTCAAAGACTTCTTGTTCCTTACTTTATTATACCTTGCATATGTTACCAGCTTGATGAAAATTGTGGAGTAGGGTGTGGTTTATTGGGGTGACAGCTGACTTCAGTGTGTGTGTGGGGGGGGGGGGGGGGAATCCTTCTTTACTACTGTTTATCAACCAGGCATAGCACGACTTTGATTTAGAATCATGCAATTACTGAGCTCTTCCTTTCATATGATCCACAATCTTCCTTCTGCAGATCAATGATTTAGTGATTTAATTAGGATGTGAGAGAAGGGATTTATGCCTCATATTTTAATCAAAGCTCAAAGCTCTGGTGTTAACAAATTTGTAGCAGGAACATTATGCAGAAGGTAACAAATCTGTACCATGCCATGCTGTTTTCAGGGGGGGTGGCTCGAGATTAAAACACTGCAATTATCTTCCTGACAACCATGCCCATCACATAAAACCAGAAGTGCAAAACTTTATCAGAATCCTCGTAGCAGTCATGTCCTAGACCTTGAAGCAGGAGCTCCTAAACTTTATAAGATGCTCTTTTCCTTGACTACAAAATACTGAATTCATGCAATTCATGTCAACTAATACTGCTGGTATTTTTGATTCATATCCATGAAGATTTCACAAGGAAACTGCATTGCATGCATCTGATTCTGTGAACAAGGTAAGGGGTTTAATAGAATACAAGCAGCAATACTAAGAATATTCATGTCACTTTTGTGGTTTGTTGCAATAACTACCAAAAATTTTCTTACACATGAATGAAGATATGAAGCTGTACAAATAATCTGCAGAATTGAACAGGAGGAAATGCAAAACCAAGGGAATGAAGGAACAAATACTGTAGACATGTGTCTTATTGAAAAGAATCTGACATACTTTCGAGACCATAAGCTGTGGAAGAATCCCTTTTTACCCCATATGACTGTACTTTTGAAGGAACGGTATTCATAAGTTTGCGGATTTACCATAGGAATTCAGGATGGAATAGCAAACCGAGGAAAAATTTGAATATGAGATCTTGAGTTCAGGACATGGTTCCGGGGAAACAAACTCTGAAAAGCCAATAACGTTTGAACATGTCCAAGAAGTTGAGGTGGCGGGAATTGTTAAGGAGACATTAAATAGACAAATAGAGGTGAAAGGAGATTCTGCAAGTCCCGTGAAGTTGCCAGCCACAGTGATGTTTGAACCAATCACATTTTGCAAAGTGATTTGATCAAGAATTGGGATGGCATTAGGATCAAAACTGTCGTCCGGATGTGACCCACAATCACCAACGGCACCAAACGCCATGTTGATATTTTTCAATTCAACATTTGATATGATGACCCGTTTGATATAACCACCTCTGCCCTTAGTTGTTCTAAACTCAATGCCACTAAATGAGTTGTATAGGGAGACCTGCTCAACATACACATTAGAAATGCCGCCGGACATCTCACTACCAAAGGCGATGGACGAGCCTGAAGATGATTGAAGGTAGACCCTTCTTATGTGTACATCTTGTGTTGGCCTATCATAGGCAATGCCATATTCATCCCAACCACTCTTGAGGGAAATCGCATCATAACCAACCTTGATGAGGCTGTCCTCTATGCACACATTATTGGAAGAATCTGAAAATGTTATAAAAACCAAGTCAGCTGAATTTTTGTCCAACAATGATTACAAAACACAATCAAGGCAGTTCATCCACACCCAGTCTCTTCGCTCATTATATTAATAAAGCATTCTTAGTTTGAGCAAATTATGCAAATTAAATTCTTAAGGATGAAATAGAGTTAGTAGATGTACTGAGGGAAATTAGTGGAAAACATGTTAATTACACAAACACAAGTTCCACAAACCTGAAACTATGCCAATGGTGTAAGGGGATTCTCCAGGAGCAGAGACTGAAATATTTTGAACAAGCACATTACTGCATCAGAGACAATTGCACACAAAACTAAGTCACTCCATCTAATATTAAGCTGTTTATTAAATTAGCAATCACCTGGATCTTAGAAAATTTACCTGCAATATACAGGATGAATGTTATATGCAGGAGCATTCAGGAAGGTAAGATTTGAAACTACTACATGATCAGATGATGTAAATTCCACAAGGTGAGGGCGGCTGTAGTTCAAGGAATGGGACTCGAACCAATCCCACCAAACTGAACCCTGACCATCAATGGTCCCATTATCACCTAGACCAGCAAATAAATGTCAGGTAAGCAGCAATCAAGACCAAACAATCAGTGATTGAAAGAGAAACAAATGAAAACGCAAGTGCTTTTACCAGTTACTACCACATCAGTTAGCATATCTCCATTTATTAAACTTCGATATCTTTTTCCAGGAAGTTCAATCCCACGACCATACGACGGCAAGGGATCAACAAGATCCCAATGGGATGGATCCTGACAAGCAAGGAAAGCATGCGTAAGAATCCCATGGATTGAACACAACAAACCAAACTAATTTTGCATTGTTAGAAGATTTTTCTGCATCTATCTCTTCACTAGAAACAGGTCAAACAAAACAAATGAGGGAAAACAAATACGAGAAAGCAAACAGTGAAAAAGTACCTGAGATCCTAGAATGACAGCACCTTTTTCCAGGAAGAGCGTGAGATGGCTGGTAAGACTGAAACTTCCAGTAAGCCATTTTCCGGGTGGGACATAAAGCTGAGCACCGCCCTTGTCAGTAAATGACTTTAGATAGAAAATGGCATTCTGAAAAGCTAGAGTATTCAATATTTTCCCATCTCCAACTGCACCAAACTCTAAGATCGACACACTATGTGGCCTCGGTTTTAAACCTGGCTTAAAATCACACACTCCGCTACTCTCTTCTGCATCAGTTCTAATGGCAATGCTCAGTGCCAGTAGCAAGAGTAATGCCACCTGAAAAACAAGAGCAAAAACAACCTAATCTAAGAACAGATTCGTAGAATAAAGATTCATTTTGCGCAACAGTCAATTAAACAAGAGAGCAATAAAAAATTCAAAGCAATCATAAATTCCATTGAAAATTCATTGAAACAAGAACAAACAGACTCTAACCTCATCTACTGGATTCTTAGAATCTAGTGAGTTGTGCAAAGCTCAAAAAGCCAACAACAGAATAAGAACAAAGAAAAGCAAAAACCAGGCTGTCCATTTTTTCACAAAAAAAGATGCCATGTGGAGACAAAGAGTATTCTTCATATTATGTAAGAATTTCGCAAGCTAACAATTCCCTTTACACCCCAAAAAATATTGGAAAATCCTATTATGATGAAGTATAGCAGGTAACTATTAGATTTTTGTTGACAAGAGGATGCTTCAAGTGAAGCAATGAAATACATGAGATCATAATGGAAAGCAATTTATAAAAAATAAAATAAAAATAATTATATTGTATTTTCTAGTAAAACAAATTAGCCTCCTTGTGATGTGGAAGCTGAACTGTGGTTTGGTTAATCCAAAAGAAAGGAAAGCAATGCAGTAAACAAATCAACCAATCAAAAGTATAAAAGGTAAAAAAAACTCCAATGAGAGCAGAACTGCTCAGAGTAACAGCAACACAGAAAGACCAGATATTCAAGACACAACGAAATTTAAAAAAAAAAGAGAGATGGAAGAAGCAAAAAAGAAAAAAAAATCTATCACACAAACAATATCCAGATTAAAAGCATCGGTTCAAGCAAAAAATCGAACTTTACTATCACCATATTTAGAAAAGATAGAAGCATAGAATGCCCATGAACCAAGATATAGCAAAAATGAACTGAATCCGCAGCCATAGCCATTGCTGTGAAACACTGATACACTGTCCAACAAATCATGAGAATCCCAGAAAGGCAGTCAAAAAACACTTGAAAAAAACAAAAATATATCACAAAACCAATCAAGATTCCAAGCTTTCCAGATTTGCAGGAAGAGAAAGGAGAAAGAAACACAGATATATAAAAGAAACGTACTTACTGGCATCTTCCTGGAGAACTCACAACTTCTTCTTCTTCTTCAGCAGTGTTAACCAAAAAGGGAGCAGAAAAAACAAAGTCTGGCTAGCTAATGCCCCAATAACAACAAACTGCAGAACAAAAGGTGAAAAAAGAAAGAAAGAGAAACGAGAGGGAGGGGGAGGGGGAGGGGGAGGGGGAGAAGAAGAAGCACAGAAACAGGGACAGCTTTGTGTAAGCATGTATATTATAAGCATTAATTATATATAAATGACAAAGAACATTTTCTTTATTTTTTCTTTATTTATTTATTTACTTATCATTGCTTACTACCATCACTGTACACAAGTTACCATTATTTTAAGATCCGGACAAGTCTGATGTATCGACCTGGAATCTAACTGGTCTAGGTTCGGATGAGTCCACTTACAGGGAAAAAAATAGATCGATTTTTAAGTTTTAAAAAATAATTTTTTATTTTTTTAAATTAATTTTTAAATATTTTAAATTATTTTAATATATGATGTCAAAAATAATTTTAAAAAATAAAAAAATATTATTTTAATATATTTCTAAATAAAAAATATTTTAAAAAATAATCATAATTATACTCTCAAATATATTATATAATTCTGTCAAAATATATTCATTAACTTGTTTTTATAAAAAAATTAATATATATTTTTTTAATATAAAATTAGATCAATCTAAAATATTCTTCTTAATCATAACCCAAATCTTATTTTAAACTGAATTTTAAAACTATATTAATTTTAAATTCATTACACAAAACTATAAAATAGCTCAGTAATAATATGATTTTGGTAAGTCCAGAAATGACAGCTTAATTTTCATGCAGAATTAAAAGAAAAAAGGAAATGTATTAATTAATTATATTAATGGCCACTGATGGCGTAATTACCCTATATGTGAATATGATTAAAAACGTCTCTCGCCGACAAATTTGTCTGAAACGGGCTTCATTCATTGAGAGAGAGAGAGAGAGAGGAGAGAATGTGTGGACCGGTAGTAAAAAAAAAAATTTAATATTGTTTTTTTAAAAATTATATTAAAATTATAATTTTTTTTTCAAATTTACTTTTAATATTAATACATAAAAATAATATAAAAAGATACAATTCAACCGTCCCGGCAAACACCCTTCAAAAATTTTAGCCGCTGTGTTTGCTGTAGCATTGCCCCTGTTTTGTTTCCTTACATTTTTTCTTAATATTTTATTTTGTAATGGAAAAAAAATATAGTTGGTTTTGATAATTTAACCTAAGGTTGCATATAATTCTGGTGAACCGTTTTGTTAATTGGTAAGCTTTCTTCTTGGGCATGTTGTGAAAGAGAACAGGTTAGTTTTTTGTTTTTTGGTTTTTATTTTTATCCCTCAACATCTTTTTTAATTTCATTTTTCATGTAAATGTTTGTAATATTTTATTTTCTTCATGTGTTCTTGGAAACTCAAGGTGCTATAATGAATTTTAGAATTAAATTAAAAGCCAGTTTGGTAGAGTGAGATTTCAATTTGTATTTTAAAAAAAAAAAATAGAAAAAAAATGATAAAAGAATAGTAGGGCTTATTTCATTATCACAAGAAAAAACATTATTTCCATCCTACAAATCTTTATTCTTGCATATTTGATCCCCTTTAATTTTAGAATTTACATTTATATCCTAAACTTTATTCCTTGTTTTTTTTAATATTACAATCCCTTGATTTTGAGATATGAGAGAAAATAAAAAATAAAAGAAAAGAAATAAAATGAACAATTAACCATATTCTCACAATTAAAAGAGCAATATTGGTATAATTGAGTTTCTCTTTATAAGATGAGTATTATTAAAGTGTTTTCAAACTCTTATCTTACTGAAAAAAGTTAGGCTTAGGTTTTTTTTTTCAATTTAATTTTTAATTTTTTGACATGTTTTCAAGGTTGTTGATTGGTTTATTAAGGTACTCATAATGTTTTTTAGATGTTTTCAAATAAAAAAAATTAAATAAAAGGTTTTTAAGATACAATAACTTAAAACATGAATTTTTAGCTGTTTTTTATTGCTAGTTTTAATAATTAAGAATTTTATTATTAGATGACATGATATTTATCATTATAAACGATGCATCATTTATTTTATTTTTTTAAAATAATTTTTAAATAAAAAAATTAGGTGTAAAGGTATAAATTTTTTTTATATTGAGTCATATATTGGTCCACCCATGAATTGACTCCTAGTTTTTTTTCTTAAGACAACCCTTTAGTTTTATTTTTTATTTTTTAATTAAAATCTATCATGAATAAAATAATTTAAATTATTCTTCTAAAAATATTTCATTAAATACCATTCTATTTTTGTTTTCTAAGATTATAGCATTTTTAGGTAATGTTAGCATTAATTATCATGTATGATCCTAAAATTTTGTATTTTTTTAAATATCATACTATTCAGTGAAAATAAAATTTATGTTTTATTATTTTTTATCATGAAAAATTTATATTATCATCATAAAAAATTTATGAGTAAATAACATACCATCACTAAATTTATATATTTTTTCAGAATTTTAATAAATAACTAGTTATTATCTATAAAACTTTTGGACTTATTAATAAACAATATTATTTTATATTGTAAATAGTATTATCCTATATTATTATCTAACATTTACAATATATAAGAAATAAGAATAGAACATTTTATAAATACATAATTTAAATATAAGAGAAACCAGTTCAAGATCTGATCGAAATAAAAAAAACTTAATTTCAATGATTGTTTTTTCTTTGAATGAATATTTGGTAAATTGCAATGATATAAAAATATTCATCTTAATCGGCCGGCAATGCTGGCTAATTTTTTTATTATTTTTATTCTGTAGTGGTATGGGAAGTGAGTGAAACTATGGGTGAAGCGGGGGAATAAAAATAAGGGAGGAGAGGTGCATGGGGTATTGAGACAGCATGTGGGCTGACAGGACAGAGAGATGAAGGGGTGGGACCCACCTCAATCATGGCTAAGATGCCAGCCTGGCTTCAATCACTTGACAGAACATAACAGAACACTACACGCCTCGCGGTCTCACCTCTATATGCATAATTTTGTTTTTTTTAAAAAAAAGTATTCTTAAAAAAATATATATTATTTTTAATTTTTAAATTTAATTTTTAATATTTTCAAATTGTTTTGATATGGTGAAATTAAAAACACTTTAAATTACATCATTACTGAAAAAATAATTTTTTATATTGACCAATTAAATACTTTTAAATATTTAGTTTGGATTTTTTTAAAAAAAATTTAATCTTCATTCAGATAAAAATATATTTATTATTAAATAAAAAACAAAATGAAAAAAAAAAATTAATCTTCATTCAGCTAAAAATATCTTTATTATTAAATAAAAAACAAAATGAAAAATCTATATATTTTATTCTTTTGTTCTAATTTTAAAAAAATGGTCAAAAGTTAAAAACTTTTGAAAGAAAGGAGCACTAATGCTTCTAATACTTAACTTCGGCTACCATGCTGTAATTTTTGTTTTTGAACAATTACCATGCTGTGATGTCTATGGTTTATATTCAAGATAAAACTATACTATACATGATAAAATCCCCATAAATACATAAATCTAGCATTGGGTGATTTGTTTTAATTCCAAGTGGGAAAAAAAAAACTTTAAATTTCGTAATCTATTTGAAAATATAAAGTCACGCCAGTGATTTTGCCTGCATGTGCCAAGTTGCATGGTTTGATTTTATTTTCTTTGTCGAGCTGGACCAATCAAGACTCGGGGTGGCAAACTGGTGAGCTGCTCCCTGAAAAAAGTACTATAAATTGCTATTGCATTGACTGCGATAAAGTATTGAGCACAACTTACATAGAAAAAAAAAAAAAAAGGACCGCTAGAGAGCATTAAAATAAACAATATAAGCAAATTCTTATATATAAAAAAACAATATTTATATTTTATTAAATAAAACTATAAAACTATGTGTAAATATGTATGATTTTGATTGGATTCGTCAATTTCTATATATTTCGATATGTATATCCTATTAATTGATTTAAAAAAAATTAATATTTAAGTTTAATAATACGTATCCTATTAATTGATTTTTTTTAAAAAAATTAATATTTAAGTTTAATAATACATATATTTTATTAAATAAAAAATGATTAAAATCTCGAATTTGAGCCCTATCCTTGATGCTACCTTGAGAAGAAAGACACATATGATTAACTATGATTGGAAATAAAATAATCATGGGCGTTGGTTAATCCTCACTCTTGCTTATAAGCAAGATGGAGCTCGCAAGGCGTAATCAATTTGTATTTGGTTGATTTTAAGATAAATCAGTATTCATACACATGCTAAGGGAGTGAAATAAATTAGGTGAGAATAATTAAATAAAAATATTATATTATATGAACCAGATTTAATTTAAAGTGATCTAAACTATTTCGATTAATATATAAAAATAAAAAATAACATTTTCTAAACCATAACCTAAACCATCTTTGAATTAAATCTCATGCCAGACTTTCCTTTGGATGCTTCACTTTTTGCATGTGCCCGTTGAGCAACCTTAATTCACGGTATTGTTTGTTTATTGAAAAATAAAAGTAGCTTCGTGAAAAATAAATTATTTTTAAACATTTAATAGTATTATTAAAAATAAATTAAAAAATATTTTTTAATATTTATTATATTATGAAAAATAAATTATAAAATATATTTTATTTTATTTTTTTGATTTTATAAAAAAATAAAGTTCAAATCTAATAGATAAAAAAATTGAAGAATGATGAAATTAAAAATAAATCTAATTTAATAAAATATCTCGTATAAAATAAATAATAATTAAAATAATAGAGATCCAATCTACAATCTGATAAATAAAAAAATTAAAAAATAATTAAAAAAATTATAATTTCATAAATTATTATAAATAGAATAAATAGAGTCTAAAGAGTGTGAACTACAGATAGAATAAATAGAGTCTAAAGAGTGTGAACGGGGTCTATTAGAAAAAAATTTAATTAAAAAAATAAATAACAATCAAAAGAATAATTGGAAAAAACAATTTAATTCAAGGAGTCACCATCTAATATTATGGTTACTAGAAACCCCAACTAGCTAATATAAATTATATGATACAGGACTGGTTACGTGAAAGAAAAGATATTATCACCATTTAAGTGTCTTACCTGAGACGGGCTACATTGTAAAAAAATAACATAAAACAAAATATATAATAGTAAAAAATTTAAGAATGGAATTTAATAAAACCAATAAATAATAAATATTTTTCTAGAAATCAAACTAATTTTTTTCCTATATTAATAAATAAACACAACACTTTCTATAGGACAAAGAAACATGGGACACCTTTAGAAACTTGAATACCATGACAAATTTATCTTAAGATACGAGCTCAACTCATAAAATCATAAAATATATTTTTATAGTTAATTGTATTTTGAAATGTTATTGGCTAAACAAAATCTTAATCAAGTTTTTATTTTAATTTTTATAATTAAGGTTGCGATTAAATACAACCTAATTATACACAAAACTCAATTATAAAAACTAATATTTCTTCTATTTTGTAATCTTTCTAATGGGTCCTATACCCAAACCATAACCTCTGTCTCTGAAACAAACACACACTAAGAACGTGGGGGCATTTGGCAATAAAACGATGTAAAATATAATTTTTAACCAAAAAAATTTAAATTTTTTAAAATATAGTTACACTAGCATTTCGAAACACTAAAATTAGATTTCAAAAAATATATATATTTATAACTAATCACATTTCAAAATGCTGTTAGCTAAACAAAACCTTGGCCAAGTATTTATTTTAACTTTTGTAATTGAGGTTATAGTTAAATACAACCTAATTATATACAAAATTTAACCATAAAAACTAATATTTCTTATTTTTTATAATCTTTTTAACCATAACCTCTATCTCTAAAATAAACACACACTAAGAACGTGGGGGCATTTGGGCAATACTTGTGTATTCCCCTTGAATAATTTCTTTCCATCGGAGGTCTCGGCTCTCGCACATTCGAACACAGAAGCTAAGAAGTCATGGATCCAAGACAACAAGCCACAGAAGTCAAGATCACAAAAGCAAAAGCATGGTAATACTTCCACGGGAGCTTCAGAATTACATCTAATCTGATAATGATGATATACATTTTCTTTTGTTAGGCTTGTCTATGTCAAAAATTGCAAGCCAAAGACAGATCCTCAAGCTTCAAAATGATTGACAGGCTGTGTAAAGAAAAAGCTTGTTGATATCGCAAGGTTAAGCCGCCGATATTAAAGGGCAGCAGTAATTAACACTTTGAGCAAAGATTAATAACATGCAGGGAGAAGAGTTCGGTTATGGTTATTTTTTTAAATATTTTTTTATTAAAATATTTTTTTTTATCTTTTTAAATTGTTTTTAAAATTAATAGATTAAAATGATCTAAAATATATTAAAATATTAATTTTTAATAATATTTTAAAAAATAAAAATAAAATTCACATATATTTTCAAACATTCTTTAACCGTGCGGGCGTGTGATCATTGGAGCCATCTGCGAGGCATAAAATGACATGACACCTACCCTAGAAGTTCACTGTGACTACTTTCACCATGGCCTCGGATCTTTGCCATAAATATAACAACTGCAAGTGCCTGCCTTGCAACCACATGGCAATCCAACAAGCATACTAATTGATTGCTGTGTTTTAAGGTCAGCACTAGATTTCCTAGCCTAGCAAGCAACAAGGTTGTCTACAACTCTCGCAAATCATACCGAGCGATTAAAGCATCCAATGCTGAGTTAAAGGGCTCAAATTCAAGTTGGTAGCAGCATCCGATGTTGTGTCATGACTTATCAATGAAAGTCCACCCCGAAAATGAAACGTTTTTCTTCTTCATGGAAGAAAACACTCAAATATTGAAGGGAGGGGGGGTATCGACCATTGCAGGCATGGACCTACACGCAAACATGCCCCGTTGGAACCGTTCTGGTGGTGAACAGTAACATCAGCAGTGGAAGGCAGCTGATCCACGTCTTCTTCTAATAGTGACAAAAGTCCATGGCAGCAAAAGGCCCCAACCAGGCGTGTCCCATTCTAGCACAGTGACTGATCAATAGAAAATATGGCCATTTGGGAAAAAGAAGAAACTCCACAAGGAAAAAAAAAAAAAACACAGCCATGCAAATGCGATGTTGTCACTGAATCATATCTCCGGCTAAGATTATATAACATGCCATGATTGACGGGCATTATTCCATAAAAAAACAAAGTGTTTTCTATTCAAGTACAAGAACCATCCACCTTATCACGTGGCTGTCTTTTTGCTTTGTTCAACCATTACGGTGCGCAACAGATTAAGGAGGAAGGAAGGGAGAGGAACCCGAGCCTGAAAGAGATTGGTTCAGGTGAATTTTGACATTAATTGAAAGAAAATGAGATCTCTAACTTCACTTCTACAATCAAATTTGGCCCTATGTAAATCATAAGCACATTCGTGTGCTAACCATCATGACAAGATCACAGGTTTTGATGTTTGCGTGTTTCAATCCTTTAGCTTGGACAAATGTAAGATTGCCCGAAACTGTGGCTTAGCTTTGTTGTTGTCGACAGAGAATTACTCCCCGATCACTATTCTTGATCTCTCATCCACAGAGACGGGAAATTATCCCCAGATCCTGCTTATCCAAGCTAGATAAATTAAATGCATGCAACAGTGCTAAAGTTTTACCCAGAGATTCTTCATGATGACAACTAACAAGAGTTCCACGGGAGAACTGCAGTGCCCAGCATCGTGGATGGAATCAGCAGAATATAATATTACCATTTATGGATTTACGACAGAAGTAAAAGTGGCATGCATAGTTGACGATATTTGCAGTAAAATCTCTAGGTTTAATGGATATGGATCCATGTCTCTTCTCCAGCTTGCAGTTCAGATGGCTTACATCAGACAACCTTTGTCTGCTTCTTGAATTATTGTAAAGGTTAACAGTTCCATGATGATATGACTATTTACCATAGAACTGCGTTCATGCTATGAATGGAATGCGTTTCAAGCAACTTTCTCCATGCTAGTCTATTTAGCGGCCTAGTACTGTAACTATCAACCTTTTTTTTATGGGCTCACTTCATTCCTTGTCATTGACATGTGGAATGCCGAGAAAATCCAAGAGAGCATACAACAGGAAAGATAGCATATCAGGGTGCTCGCCCTCGAAGATTACGACTGTAAAGAAAATCTTGAACTCTAAGCGCCGAAGAAATCTTGGAATTCAATATTATTATTCTCCTAATATATCTCATCTTCTCTAATACATAATACTGTTTATACGAGGATTTAAAACAGCTCCTGAAAGAAAACAAAAGACTCCGAGTCCTAGTCGGGAAAACTAGATCAACTCTATTTTTGTTGATCAACCTGTTTGTTTTACTAGATTCAATTCATTCTTTATTTTTGTTGAAACTTAGTCCAACCTAAATCTTACAGTGGTCTGAAGCATGGCACAAAATCCCATCTGTCTGAACTCGCAACCAATTTCTTTTTCTTCTTTATTAATTTTCGAGAAAGGCAAGCAAGCTAAGAATCTTTTTCCTTCTCTTTCGCTGTTTTCTTAATTTCATGGCATCGTGAAATTTAAGCCCTGGTTCTGTGTAATATTCATTCGAAGGATTATTGCCGAAGGCATAAGCGATGGATATGTAATCTGTGTGCCTCAGAAGCTTTACGAAGAGTCCAATTTATCATCTGGCGTCTTGAAAAGGATAAGAGAAAGATTTCTTTTTTCTTGTAAATACAGAGACTTAAATAACTTTATTTAAACATATACACAGAAGGATATGAATATTTATTAGATATATTTTGCTATCATAAATATAGAGTATTGAAAGCTGTGTTGGGTAATAAAAAAACTATTTTTCTTTTTCATTTTTCTTTTTTAGTTTTATTTTTCTAGTGGGGAATTAAAAAATATGTTCATTTGTTTAAAACGCATAAAAAAATAAATACATCAAAATTATAATTATTCTTCTTAAAAAGCATAAATCATTATATTGATCTTAATATTAATTTTATTTTATTCAAATTAAGAATTATCATGAAAATGCTATATTGTTAACTAAAAAAATATTTATATTATATTTATGGTAAAGATTAAATATATGACACCAACTAAATATAAAAATATATAAAAAATAATTTTAATCTTTTACCTTGCTAAAAAATGCTTGTGTGTGTGTGTGTATATATAAATTATATTCTTCATGTTTTTTTTGAAAAAAAGTGAAAAGCTTGTATTGAAAAACTATGAAAAAACTCTAAATATATTTTTCAAATTCAGTAAAAAATTATAAAACTAAAAAACTAGTCTTATAATTTTATAAACAAAAAAATATGACATTTGAATAAATAATTTTAGTTTTTTTTCCAAATATAATTTTTAAAATTAAATTATTATTATTTTTCCAAAAAAATTCTAATAATTTCTCAAACTAGATAATCCAGGGTTGATTTTTTTTTTACATACCCTAAAACATTTAAACCAAATAAACATTTAAATACCCTAAAACATTTAAACCAAATAAACATAATTTTCGTGAGATAGAGTGTAAAACTGGCTCACAAGCCCATAATAAGATAGCCCTCCAAAACGCCCAGGCCCAATTAAATGTTTTTTGTTATACAAACGCACAGAACAAAAACCTAAACAAAAACCACAACAGAGAGAGAGAAAATTGAGGAAACTCTAAAACCCCTAAAACCCCAGAGACCGCCACCTCTCCACCTTACTCTCTCCGGCATCACCGTTTCAGGTAAGCCTCTGCTTCCACTCCTCTTCTTTTGTGTTGTTAAAAACAGAGTGTAAAATAAACCATTCTAAACTTCAAATTTTTAACTCATAATCCCATATGACAAAAAAAGTTTTAATCTTTCTTTGAATTCATGATTGGAAGTTGGTATTGGGTAAATGGGTTTGAAGAGGGATTTACAATGATTCTCATAAAAGTCTGTGGTGGGTATGTTGGTTTATGTTGAATGGTTATTTGTTAACTATATAAGCTATGAGTTGTGAGAATGAAAAGGTTATTAGTGTCGCTTGTCACTTTAAATTTTTCGCAGGAGTATGGTGTCCTTGAATATCAGAGACCTCTTGATAGCATTTAGTCCTTCATTGGACTACTTAGCAATCAGCTCGGGAGATGGTCGAATAAAGGTACTCGATTCCCTTATCTTTGAATTCTGAAAATGCTAGGGCTTTTGAAAATTGAGATTGATAGTAGAATATGTTTTCCGACAATGCTTCGCTATTGAATTTTTGGCCAGCTTAGTGCTATTTGTGTGATAATATCCTTTGTCTGATAAAGGAGGTTTTTCTTCTTCTTCTTTTCATGTAGGAACTACTAATCTTTCCTTTTCCTTTCAGATCTGGGATACACTAAAGGGCCAGGTGCAAACTGAGTTTGCGGACATAACATCAAGTGAAGGAGATTTTTATGCTAAACCTGAAAGAGGACACCTTTCGGTTGATTATAAATGCATGAAGTGGTTGTCTTTGGATAAGAAGGTTAAATATAAAAGTTGCTTTGTAATTGTGCTACTAAATGTTTGATCTTTGCTTCCTACTATCTGAAATAACTCTGTGCTCAAAACCATGAGTGATTGCAGAAGAAAAGGAAGCTAGGAAGTTCATTGTTAGTGTTAGGAACGGGCAGTGGTGATGTTTTGGCACTTGACGTGTCTGCTGGTCAGTTGAAGTGGAGTGTTAGCGATTGCCATCCTGGGTGAGTTCCTTGCTGAATAATTATTATGTTGTCATGCCTTTTATCATTTATGAATTGGAACCACACTGTTCCTAGGTTTTTCTAAGCATCAGTTTTCAGAATTGCCACAAATAGAAAAAGAACAGTAAAAGTTGACTTGTAACTTTAGATTTAATAGTTTTCTTTCTCTGATGTGCAGGGGTGTCAGTGCTGTTTCATTTTCTACACGTGATTCGTGCATTTACACTTCAGGTGCTGATGGAATGATTTGCAAAACTGATCCACATACAGGAAATACTCTGGGGAAGTTTAGAGCTTCTACAAAGGCGATATCCTGCATGTCTGTTTCATCAGGTATTGATCGTTCACTCCATTTCTGTTACTCTTGCTTTATGGTTGTAGGGAAACCAAACATTTTCTCTGTAATTTTTTTCACTTGCTAATTAGTTATTTTTATGAAGTGTAGAATCTGGAAAATTTATGCCAAGGTGTACTTCAGGAAATTAGTTGTGAATGATTCAATTTAACTACGGTCTGGGCATTTGTTATTTTTTGGGTTGCTAATCATCAATGAAAGATACTCTCTTTAGAGTGTGTTGGAAGTGAATGCTTTGTGAACATGCACTATTTACTGCTTTCTAATACTTTTGCTGGGATTCACATTCTGAATGTCAGATGGGAAGATATTAGCAACAGCAGCTGCACAGTTGAAGATTTTCAATTGCTCTGACCACAAAAAGATGCACAAGTTCTCTGGTCATCCTGTGAGTGCTTCCATATTCCTTTTGTACTAGGTTTCTATGCAGAAGATATGTTCCTGGCACTATATTTCAGTTCCATTCAGTTATCTTCCTTGGCTTTCTATGTTCAGCTAAATCAGTCTCTCTCAATATTGACAGGGAGCTGTTCGCTCCATTGTCTTTACTGATGATGGAAAATACATCCTCTCTTCTGCTGTTGGTGAAAGATATGTTGCATTGTGGAGAATAGATGGTAGCAAACAGCATTCAGCAAGCTGTGTTCTTGCAATGGAGCACCCTGCTGTATTCATTGATTGCAAGTGCTTTGAAAATGAGGGAGTTGATGATGCAGGCCTGTATGTTTTGGCCGTTTCAGAAACTGGTGTTTGTTACACGTGGTGTGGAAAAAATGTTGATGAATTACGCAATTCCAAACCCACTAAAGTCTCACTATCTTATGATGAATTTCCCAAAAATCACAAGGGTGCATTACCAACAGTACTGGCTGCAAAATTTCAAGGCACTGCCAAACCTACAGCTGCAAATGTGTTTATTGCCTATGGTTTGCTTGTAAAGCCTTCATTCCAGAAAATATTAATGCATCCTGGGACAGACATTAAGTTAAATAGTTCTCAGGATGGAGTTCTGCTTCCACTGAGTCAGTCTCTCAGCAACTCTAAGAAAGTCAGAGACTTACAAAATCGAGGTAACTCTTGACTATAACTATTTATATTTTTGGATTAGTCGAAATATGTTGTGAGAGTTATTAGTTTTAACACACTATCTTGGACATCTCTCTGTAGACAAACTCTTCTGATACTGACACCAACTCTGGACAAAAGAATTCTAAAAATTAGTTTTTGACTTCTTTGATACATTCAGTTGAACAATGATTTCCTTTTGCCTTGTCTGACTGTGTGCTTAGATCATTTTCTATATCCTTAACAGCCCTTGCTTGCCATGTTGACTGATGAGGCAAACCCTTGTGGCAGAGCCCTCTGTCAAAATGTTCTTAGTTTTATATTTTGTTGATTTCAGTAGTTATGGTTTGCTTAGACAGTTGATGTTTTTTGCATCCTTTGAAAATCTGCTTCTTCATCTGTTTCCTAACATGTTCTCTTCATTATGCTAGCTCTTGCTTGATGTTATAGATTCCTCTTCTGATAGTTTTTAATTCTAATGTCATTTTTATGTGGATTGTTGGTCTTGCATGGTTGCTAATCACTTTTCTATGAATTCAACAGTTACTGCACTAGACCGTGCCAATGTGGAAGATGCCTTGCTTCCTCTCCCAAAAGTTTATGATCTTCATGAGAAGAAGATGAGAAATATGAATATCGTTGACCATGATGAGGTCATGGAAGAACCTGCTGAGAGCAAAGGTACATCTATTATTTTCCAGAAAATTCGGATTATGTATATGAATGCACCTATGTTGGTTCATCTCTCTATTCCGGGTAGTTTTTTTATTTTTATTTTTTTTTATTGTTACATCAGATCACTTTTTTGGGACTGTAATGATTGCTTGGTTTAACCTTTATTTTTTCTTTTGATAACGACTCTGTCTGGATGCTTGAATATGGGGAATCTTATGATTTCTCCCTTTTTCTTAACTTGCATCATATGATTCTTTTACTTCATTTCATTAAGCATTTATCTACAATATGCGTATTCTTTATCACATGAGCCAATGAGGATACTGTTGCAACTGAGTAATGGATAGCTGTAACTTAATATAATATATCTTGAGAAAGAGGAAAAAAGTAGATGAAATGGAATGCAAATTGTAAAGTGAGAGAAAATGAAAATAATGAGCAACTGATAGTGAGGAAAATAATGTACAAATAGAAATGATATGAGAGAAAGTAACAGAAAGGTCTATCCTCAAGAAGCCAAGAACTGTTCTGAAAAGTGTCACAAGTTTTGTGCAATGATTTTGCTTTTCAATATGAAAATGTGTGTGCTAAATAACAATATATTTCTGTAATATGTAATGGGTAAATCGACATTATATTGAAATTGTTCTATAGCCATGCTGGCGTAAGTAATGTGAAGACATACTTTTGCTTCAGAGTTACTACTGTGAAGTTCTGGTTTAATGTGAGTTGTTTTGTCAATTCTTCTGTGTGCTCTTATCTGTTTATTATGCTGGTTTCTACAGATGTCATGGTAGAGGTTGATGCTGTAACAACTGGCATGGAGAAGCATTTGAGATTATTGAATATACTTGGTAGTAAAGATGATGGTATATTGACCCCCACTCTTGATTCTGCAACACTTAAAGGTATTAAACTTGAAGACAATATCCCGCTAAAGAAGGTTTGTTCTTCATCTAAAGGCAGTTTTGGTTTTTTTTTCCCCATCCAAATTATGTTCTTGTTTTCCTTCATGAATATTCTTCATTTGTATTAGTAGCTGATAATTTTCTTTTATCAGATGAGGGCAACAGTTTTGTCTATGGAACCTAGCAATGCTTACAAGTTACTGGAAGTCTTGGTGGCTAAGTGGCAATCTAGGTTTGCTCTTACTTTTCTATAATTGTGTTGACTCTCAACTTCTAATTTATTCTTATTGTAGACTTATTTAAAAGGCAACAGATAATTCTATGTAGGACATAAGGTTCTGCCAAGAAGAATATGTTGATTGATCTTGTTGCATCTTATGATATTTATGAAGGACTTTTATTCTAGGAATCCATCATGTATCCATTCACTAATTATGGAGGAATTTCAAAACTGTGGTTGTCTTCAACAGGTCAAATAGTGGAAAGTGTGTTTTACCATGGATATACTGTATATTGGTCAATCATGGTCAATATATTGTGGCTCAAGAAAAACCGGAGTCCCAGATGCTTAATTCCTTATTAAAGGTATAATAATGTGAAAGTGTAGGCATATCATTTGTTTCTCTTGTCATGCTTTTATCTTTGCTGTGAAGTGATCTTGTTGCGGCTGTTAGCTCCTTTTGCCCCTTATCTCTTTCCCTATGTTTCATATTCATGGTAAAACTTTACCGCTTAAAATTATATACACTATCATAACTTGTTAGCTTTACTTTTGTTTATAGATGCTTGGACTTATAGATTGTAATTAACATTTGTATTCAAATTCTTGTACAACATGGCTTGTTCTGTTAGTGGCTCTAACTTCTAAGATGAAAGATGTCAAGCCAAAATAGGTTGTGATAGGTTGAGGTTACTAGTAATGTAGCAAATTGGTCAGAGACAGCCTCTTTGTTTCTGTGGTCTAGACCAACTCTGGCCATTGTAACATGTAGACCAGGCCAACTCCAAAGCTGATCTTATTTGCAGGGGCCTTGTAATAAACATTCTGGTGAAGCTATGTCGAGTGACTGAGCTTTGTTATCATCTGGGGGGGCATTACTTTGCCATCTGTGGTTTTTCTCCCATGATATGGTTGGTTGGAAGGACATGAGCACAGGGCAAAAGAGGGAAGAAGAAGAGATTGGTACTTCCACCATCTCTATGTAGAGAGGAGGGAAAAGAGCTCTTCCTTCCATACAGGTCCATCACATGCAATTTGTCCAGTTTAAGCATCTAGAAATAAGGCGGCTTTCATCTCCAATCCCATCCCTTATCCCATTTTTCTTTTTTCAAAGGTCCCAGTTTATAGAGACTGTTAGAAAAGGCGTTGGATTATAATGCTGTTGCACCAGACCTTCGTGTCATATTATTTTCCTGGCAGACTCAAATTATGTTCTATTCTCTCAGATCACCAAATCAAGGGCTGTGGCTGTTCAACCTTTGTTGCAATTAGCAGGTCGTTTGCAGCTTGTAACAGCACAGGTTCCAAACTTCTCTATGTTGCATTACTTTGATGGTTTTAATAAGGTCTGTCTTTATTTAATTTGTTGTCTGTTTTCTCTTAACAGATTGACAAGGTTGCACTGAGCAAAAACCCTATCTCATTGCATAATGATGAAATGGACGATAATGAGGATGATGATGATGTCGACGAACATCTTTATGGGGAAGAAGATGATGAATCCCAGTTAAGTAGTGATGATGACAGCTAGCTGCAATCACCATACCAGGTAATCATTCTTGACAGAATTTTATTTGTCTACCTATGGCCAAACTTTGAGTGATTAGAAGATGACTGATTGGATGGTGATGATAATATAGAACTGCACAATGGTATGGTTGCATTAATGTGGATGAGAATTTACATGTCTTTTGGAAGAAGCACAGCTAGTTATATGTATGTTCATGTTTAAAAAATTCCCAGATGGAGTTTTCACAATTTGCTTAAACTTCCAGGTTGATCATAAAAAACTGCAAGATTTTTAGTTCTCAAAATTGTTGGTGGAGATTTGTCCGTCTTGACATTTACCCCAAAATTTGTTATCATGAAGGTTTCCCAGTGAGAGTAGTGGCTTGTTACCCAGAGAGGCATCTTCTGGCGTGGGCTTCTATCATTTTGGTTCAGTCTAGCCACAGCTTTTTTTGGTGCATATCCGAAACTGATCTTCAACCTTTATAGAGTACAGCAATACTTGTTTCCTTCTGTACCTGCTTATTCCTCTTATCTTGTTTTCGCTCTATGTTTTTGTTTAGAAATGATCATGGTAAGCCTAGGTGTTACGTTTCTAATTAACTTGTTTTATTTTTTTTCTTCCATTAGCAGCCCACAAGTTTTTTCAAATGTATTATACTTGTTGTAACATGTAAACAGGCAATGACTGCTAGGCCCCCTTTCCTGATACTATTACATAACCTGAAAGCCAATTAGTTGAGGTTTCATCTCCGTTAGTTCTTCATGAGTTTTATATCTGCATCTTGTTTGCATCTGTGGCTGAACATGCTGACATCTCTCTGCATTGTAGAAGAGTGCAGTTGATCTATACTGCAGAGTTGATTTTAGCTGACGAAAAAGCTATGCACGAACGTTTTAGGCTTACCTGTGTTTGATAAGAACGTTTCTACTGAATTAGCGACTTTTCCATGCCCATGAGAATGCTAGTAGCCAGGAATTACGTAGTCTATAACAGTGAATATGCCACTCTTGTTTCATATTACTGATTTTCGTTTGTCTAGGAAATCAATAGAAAAAAAAGATCATTTTTGTGGTTCGAGCTTCTGATCCAAATCATGGACAGCAGCTGATTAGTGCATCTAGGAGAAAGTTCTCGAACTAAAGTACTAACCATCCTAGAATTGGCTACTTAGGGTTATTACCTGCGCGACGCTGTGCTCAGATTTCAAGCTAAGTTGCAGCACAAGAAGAAAGCTCCAGTGTTGTGTATGTGTTTTCCATTATTATAAACTTTTTAATTGAAAATTAAAAAAAAATGATGTTTTTATTTTAAAAAATATATAAATTGATGAATTGTAAAAAAAAAAAAAAATTCAATGAAAAAATTATGCGAGCCCCCCTAACGAAGCCGGTTCCAATCAATGCGTAATGATCTGTATTTAAACTAAATGATAGGGGTAACTTTTTAATTCTTTTATTCAATTTTGTGACAATAAAATAGATATTAGTAAGAAAAATAATGATTTGAATAAAGGGAAAAATGTATTTTTTCTGTCAAATTTTTCTTCTTTTTTTTTTTCTATTAAAAAATATGGTTTCTTAAATAAAATTTTTTTCCTATTAAAAAATATGGTTTCTTAAATAAAAAATGAAGGCAATTAAAATTAGAACTTTGAAAAAAATCGTATTGATTTGAAATAAGAAGTAAAAAAATGTATCTTTAATTCTCTTTTATTATCCTTGTGGTTTTTTTTTTTTTAAAAAATATGGTTTCTTAAATAAAAAATGAAGGCAATTAAAATTAGAACTTTGAAAAAAATCCTATTGATTTGAAATAAGAAGTAAAAAAATGTATCTTTAATTCTCTTTTATTATCCTTGTGGTTTTTTTTTTTTTACAAAAAATTATCTTTTTTTTTATTGTTTTTAAATCTATAATAAAAAATAATTAAATAGATATTTTATTTGCTGTTCATGAGGGGATTTTTAGAAAGAATTAAACATATTAAGTTAATATTATCATAAAAACTACAATATTATTTGAAAAATATGCCATAATCGAACAATTATTTGAATGAATTTTTTTCAAAGACAATCATTTTATAAAATATAAAAAAGATAACCTACCATCCAAGTGAAAATGAGGGATGGAACTATAGCTTTCTGCATCATTGGAACAACTAACGAGTGAAATGTCAATTTTGATCATTGATCTTTCAGTTGTATATTTAAAAACAACATAATCATCAATTTCCCCAATTCTTTTGGTTTATTAGTAGAAGAATCATCTTTCCTTCAATGTCATGGTTGGACATGGTGTATAGAATTAGAAGTGGAATATATTGATATGCGTTTAGAGAAGCATGCACGTTTTCTTTTTGGTTGACGGGGAAGGCACTTGGAAGCATATTTTCAACTTTCTAGCGTCCCTATGCAGATGCAGAGGTTGTGCAAGCTACGGCAATTGCAACTACTGGTGGAATACTGTTTTTAAAATGGAAGGCCGAGAGCACAGTAGTAGAATATATAATTAATTCTTAGCAGGTTTCTTCTAAAGGATCTGAATAGCACAAGGTATGTTTTTCCTCTTAGAGCTTTGAAGTGGAATGCAGAATCAGTTCTTTCCGCACAATACAAGCTTGGAATCTCATTCTCCTCTCGAAACGTGTTCACATGCATATTGGAAGATGATTGGTGCCATTGGATTCTATTATTTTTCATATGAGTCTCCTCACATTATTCGGCAAGCATTTGGATTCTCATCGCTAAACATAGATGTAATGTTTCCATTACTACTGCGACTGTTGTCATGATAATCCTCATTGTAGTGGTCCATCCTACTGTAAATTGTGTGGTGTGGTGGTGGTGGTCGGAGATATTCATATTCAGTGATATTCGGTGATGGCCTGTATGTGTTGTAGCTGTGAGTCACGTAGATGGGCTTTGGCGCCACTTGTGGGACTCCTTGGCTAATAGGGTATCTGTTCCAGTTACCGCCATAGTTATGACCATAAGCATATCTGTAGCCATAGTCAGGTGGGTGATGGTATACAACATGAACCTCTCCTGAATCTTTGGGTCCAGGGGGCCTTTGTGGCTGATTTGCGTTGGTTTCTTCGGCAACAGGTGATGGATCCTCCCCGGGTGGTGGCGGGTTCTCAGGTTGTGGTGGATCTTTTGGAGGCTCTGCTGTTGGCGGTGCTGTTTCAGCTGGTGGAGCTTCTGCTGTGGGAGGATTTTCCTGGTCGGAGGCCGGTGGTGGCGGTGCCCCACCTTCAGGTGCTTGTTCGGGTGGTTTTTCTGTTGTCTGAGCAGCAGGATCTGGTGGTTCAGAATGGGAACATATGGTGGCTATTTTCCTAGTTTTCCTAATCGCCTTGATAATTTTTTCGGGATCTGCCCACCCAATGACTGTCAGCTTCTGCTGTGGGAAGTCAATGTAGAGATCATATATACCTGAGGAAAACGAGAACGAAATTAGATACAAGGAAGTTGAAAGTGAAAGCCTAGATGATAATCTGAAAGTGGAAGAAACTAGATTGGAGGATTTATCAAGTTACATACTGATTGCTTACCATTGATGCCATGCAATGCCTTCTTGATCTTCTGCACACACCCATTACAGTCCATTCGGACTTGTATCTCTGTGACTCGAGGTTTCTGCACACGACAAGAGAAGAAAACCGAATGGTCAGACTATAAGATGGCATATATCAAAGCTTAGATGCTAGATGCTCATGCATGTTCTGTGTGGAGTACCACCTCTAACTCTGGAACCATTAGGCATGAATGGAGAAACCAAGAGATAAGCTTTGTATGGGATGGAGAGAGGGTCGAGAGTAAGAATGAAGAATCAATAGGCGGCATTTATGTGTGCAGAAGGAGGGAATATTTGAAAGGCAAAAGGGTGTGGGACATGAAAAGAATCTCCTTTCCCTCTCTGGGAAAGGAAGAAGATGACATTTGCTGCATTGTTTACCTCTTTAGGAGTCATTGTCAAATGCTAAAGAAGGGAAGAGAGAGGGCGTTGGTAGGGTTTCAAGTAAGAGGCCGGTGTTTTTGTATGGACCTTGCCAGAGGGAATTTGCTTTAGCATGGATGGCTATCTGTAGCAACTGAGAGATGTGCACGCATGCAGTTAGGATATCCAGACCGACCATTGAAAAGAATTAAAGCAAAGAGCAGATGATCGACCTAGTTTGATTTGATCATCTTGGGGTTCATCATCATCAAGAAAAATCATCAAAGTAGCTTTTCTAGGTGTAAGGATATCCACTATCAAGGAATCCTTTAGTCACAAGAAAAGATGACCAAGGCAAATAAAAATGACAAATTGTTGTTTATTATTAGGGTTGAAAGGCACAAAGCCACCTTCATTTTAGTCAAAGAGGTTGATAGAGACACTGAAGAGCAGATTCCCTTAATTGAGGTTATGAACAAGTGCCATTAAAGTGGGTGGTGGGGTTTTCCCCTTACGTACATGCTTTTATACACCATTTAATCATTAGTCATTGTTATTAAGCTTAATTTAAAGGTTAATCCAATAATTTATCAATTCAAAATTTAATTTAATTTTAAATCTTTCAAACAATGCTTCAATTATATATTTTCATTCATAATATTTAGAAATTTGACTAATTGAAATAATAAAATTTTCATCATCAATACTATAGTTCTGGTAGTCTCAATATTTATAAATCTAAAATTATATTTATTAATTAAAATTAATTTTTTTAAAATTACTAATATCATAATGGGAAAACTTAATTTATATTGAAAAGTTATTCTTCCATTAAGCTTGATATTTCTTGATAAATAGATCCCGCTATGAAGAGACCCCTTTAACATGACAACATCGAACTCAACGAGCCCACATTGTGGGTGAATACCCGTGTCTTAAGTGCATGTTCTTGGTTAATATCTAACAACTCATAAAATTAAAAAAATAAAATAAAATAAATTCATTAAATAAGCTATTATTTATTTCATCATAAACACCTAAGTCTCAAATTTATATTAGATTTCATCAATTTACAAACAAATATAATTTTATAAAATCTCAAACAAACCCTAACATGTACAAATCATACACATTCATACAACAAAATTCTATAGAAAAAAGCTATAAAACAAGTAAATATAAAAAAATACATATATTACAAAAATATACAATAAAAATAAACATTTTAAAATTAAGTTAAAATAAAAAATAAGTAATTTTACTTACTTGAAGTGAGGAATCCTTAACAAAATTTAAATTATAATAAAAATACTGACAAATTGATTGTTGGAATTACTGAATTTGTTGTGGAAGAATGATTTGTGATAATATAGAAGGGGTTATGGTGTTTATTGAGAGATATTGTGAAGATATATTTTTTTAGAAAAACTCATCGCAATCTACTAATAATGAAAATATTTAATCAGTATATCTGTTTGTATTTATCATTTTATAATATATCTCGGTGGAATTATTGAAAAAAAATAAGAGTGGTGAATAATTTTTCACCTCACTTTTAACTCAAACTATATTTTTATTTTTAGTAAATTTGAAAAATGACATATAGAATATACTCTAATAAAAAGGAGGGTATTTATTATACCCGGTCATTTAAATTGAAAATAAAATTTCTAAGTAGCGTTGTTTGGTTAGTGTTATATAACAGTGGAAATAAATATGTGTCTTCTCTATCTTTTATACATTTGAATAACAAAAACTCACTCTAAAACTCAATGTTTCCAAACACGTTATTATTATTAATTTATCTGATATTTCTATCATATGATATTAGTCGAACGAAACCCTTTTGAAAGTTTTTTGTCTCCTAACTTCGCATTTTGTATAAATGGTGATAAGTTATTGTTTTCATCCATTTAATTGGTCACTACTTCCTAGGCGAGAGATGATTCCAATGGAATTAACATATGCTATAGAATGTCCATCTCAAGGCATCCCTACAAACTTTTGATTGGAGGGCTCCTGACATGCTGAGGACCATCCATCCTAGACCAGCCAAATGCCTGTAGGACATTGAAAACAACAACTTTTATTTTCTCTGGGTATTTTTATAGTGACTTTTGTCATGGTCAACAGCCACCATTGTTTGAAATGGCAAAGTTCCTGAGCAGCAGCATTATACAAACTCAACTTGGAAACTAATTTAGTAATTAATAAGTTATGTTTATCACTACCTTAAGATTGTTATAAAAAAATCATATGTAATTTTTTAGATTTAATTTTATTCAACTAAATATATGATAGTACTATAAATTATAGCAATATACGGGGCTGCAAGGTGGACCAATTTTTTCCTATAAAAAAATATATATTTAAACGATGATAACTTGAGTGAACTTCGGTTAAATTGACTAATCTATGATCTGGAATAATTTTAAAGGAAGAAAAGAGAAAAAATAAAAAGCTTAAGCCCTATGGGCTGCAAGGTGGACCAATTTTTTTCTAACAAAAAAAATATATTTAAACAATGATAACTTGAGTGAACCTCAGTTAAATTGACTAATCTGCGATCTGGGATAATTTTAAAAGAAGGAAAGAGAAAAAATAAAAAGCTTAAGCCCTAATGCCCTAATGCAAAAGAATAAAATATTTTTTAAAAAAAAAACCAAAGTTAAATCGGGCTAATGTTTGAAACTAACAACTCTGATTATAAAACCGAGATGATTATACAGAAGATAAAAAAAATAAAATCTTGAATAAAATTCTTAACCATAAAAAATTTAAAAGAAATAAATAGTAATCAAAATAATAAGAACCAAATCTGATATAAAAACTAATGAAAGAAAGTAATGAGGGACTTAAACAAAAAAAAAAGAAAAAGGATAAAAAAGCAATTAAAAAATTGAGAACCAAAATTAAATAAGAAAAGCAAATGAAATAAAATACTGAGAGACAAAATTGCAAGAACAAAAAAATTAAGAAAAGGATAAAAAAGATCTATTAAAAAAATAAGAACTAAATCTAAAACAAATAAAAATAAAATATTAAAGGATAAAATTAAAATAAAAAAACCAAGAAAAAAATAAAAAATAAAAATTAATAGAATGAATACCATATCTGATAAATATAAAAAAATCAAATGGAAAGGGATGAAGCTAAAAAAAATCTAAAAAAAAATTTCAAAACAAAGAAAAACTAATCAAAAGAAAAAGTATCATAATTGAATTTTTGCTCCATTATTTTATTTTTTATCAAAATAATACTATTTTTGTTTTTAGAAAAATAAAAAAAATCAAGTGATTAACTAGAAGAAAATCATGTCAAAATCCATTGATTATTTTTTGCCAATATTTTTTTTATCAAAATAATATCATTTTTACTTCTCGCACAATAAAAAATTTGATTGATCTAATCCGAATAATCTCGGTAACATCGGTCATTCGACCAACCCGTGACCTGGGACATAATGGGGGTCGACTCCTAAATCAAGTTTTAAAAACATGATAAAAAATAAGTATCAAATATGATATGAAATAAGTTTTAAAAACATGATAAAAAATAAGTACCAAATATGATATGAAATTTCAATGAAGGATTAAATTGCAAACAAAAAGAAATTTAATCAATGAGAGAACTCAAAATAAAAGGATTTTCAATCATGAGAATAATGATTAAATTTTTAAAAATAGAATTAAAATAAAATGATTAGGGATTAAATAAAAAAAAATCCCATAAAAATATTAAAAATAAAATAAATAGGAATAAAAAAGCAAGGATCAAATTTCATAAAACAAATATAAAAAATCAAATGTCAAGGAATGAAATTAAAAAATAAATAAATCAAATTTAATATAATTAAAAGATTGAGGATCACTTTGTAATTTTATAAGGCCAACACATCTTTTAAAGTGGAGGAGAGAGAAAAAAAAGGTAGGAAAAAATTATTGTCAGAGCTCCATTGTGCTATGGAGTTTGACACGTGTTGGCCTACCATATAGAGGGCAACACAATGCTTCTAAAGCCACCTTGAAAGGCGACCAAAAGCCATTAAGAGGCACTACACACGTCGCTAAAAGGGTATGAATGCCTCCCATCGGCCTTTTTATCTATCAAAAGATCAAAATACCCTTGACCCCAATTGATAATTTCAAAAAAAAAAAGAGGTAAAAAACCAAAAATTCCCTTAGACCTTAGGAGAAAAAAGGTTTACCTAAAGGCTATATAGCAATCAAATCTAACAAAAAAAATATGAAAATCACAAAAAGCCTCTCAATTATAAGTTGTGTTGTTTTTTTAAGGGCAAATACGTGATTACACTATGCAATAAAGTGTAAAAATACTATTTTAGCCTCGAGTTTGTGTTTGATCCTTTGGTTTTTGAAGGGCAAAATTATTATTTTACTATGGATTGCACTGTTCGTAATCTACAGTAAAACTCTGAGGGGTTTTAGCTTTATGTATAATATAAAATAATTACTAAATATATTTTATTTATGGATGGGCTATATAAAATAAGCTGGCAAAAAATAATTTTTTAAGGATCAAAAAATTATTTTATAGTAAACCAAACCTAAACCCAATATACAAATTCAAACCCGAATCCATGTTTGTGTCGTGCCAAGCTAAGCTGAACGAGCATATCTAGTTAAACCTAAATCCCATTTCACTTAGTTCTTATTCCTTCTAAAAACTTTGGTATCATATGGGTTCATTTAAAAACTCCTAAGATATTTTTATGAAGTATTTATCTAAATAGATCATAATATATTTATTGGTTGATCTGTTTAATGAACTTAATATATCTCATGAATAACTCACAAGAATTTGTTTTATATTAGAAATTTCTCATGCCTTGGATTTATTATAATGGTAATGTATCCTATAAAATTTGTTATCTATGTTAGATTTCAATTTTTAGCTCAATAGGTATTCAAATCATATTAATAAAGCTGATCACTAACCAATTTCACATTTTATTTCATGTGTAGAAGTAAATTCATGTATAAGTTAGATCTTTTAATCTTAGCATTTCTAATATTTAATCCTTTATATCTCTTGTCCAAGGTCTTTCATTCATCACAAACCAAACCTTTAATCTTACAAGGTAATTGCATTATCCGTTTAAAAATGGCATTATTTATAAAACTATTAATAGAACAAATTGCTTATTTAAATTCTATCTCTTTATTTTTATCGTTTAAAATGCTTGACTTAAGAATATCATTCCAACAGTTTCATAACAATTCAGGTCAAACACATTAATACCATATAACTATTACATAACTATTTAAGCTTTAAGAAGTTTATTTGTTACTAAATTCCATATAGCTAGTTCATACTTAATTTTTAAATTTGGTAGTTCATTTACCTTGAAATTAAAATTATCATAACATATTTTCCATCACATAACTAATATTCTAGTTGAACTTTCCTGTCTTGTTTACATTGATAAAAACAATTGACAACCATGGACTATATATAGTCTTCACCATTGCTAATAGAATTTCATTTTATTATTATAATTGCCAACAAATTCATAACATGTCAACAATTATATAACCCTTTTTTTTGACATAATTATATTAAGCAAAACAACTAATATGACATTATACAATAAATGATTCTTAAATTGTATTAAAATAACTCGAAATACAATATACATATATCATCAATACCTTCAGCTATACTGTATTCCAATGGCCAAGTTCTTCTATTATTATAATTTCTAATTCAACTTTTAAATTGTACCATTATTCTTTTCATCATAAAGGCCATCTTTTATTTCATTGCTTAGATTTACTAGTTTATCCACCATTTTATGCATTCTTCCTAACTAATACAAACTCTCCATCTTTTATTTCACTGCTTAGATTTACTAGTTTATTCACCATTCTATGCATTCTTCCTAACTAATACAAACTCTATCTCCATCCCTCACGAGAGTTAAGTTTTCATTAATACAATTTCATTAATCTAATATTTAGTGTCATTAACATGATTATCATAGTTTTGAAACCAGGATCGGCCTGATGGGTTGACTTGGGACTGATCCAAGTCTAAGTAAAAGCTCGTCGGAAAGTTGGGCCGATGAAACCCAGTCTGCCCGGCAGGTTAATCAGGAACCTGGGCGACTCAGGTAAATCTATCTGAGACCTGGTCTTTATATATATATACATATATATATATATATACATATACACTGAAACATAAAACAACATCATTTTGGCATTTTAAAAAGCTAAAATGACGAAGACAAATAGTAGAATCACATAGAGAAAACCAAAATGAATATTATCAAAATTTGAAATATCAATACCAAGGTTTTTTTTTTTTTGTACTCATGAGGCTTTGCATATTTCTACATTCTTTAAAGAATCGATACTTAAAAATTCAGCCATGAAAACTCTAGAGTAGTAGATATACTTTTTGGAAACAAGGTTGAAATGTTGTTTGGTAAGAACTTAAAATTATTTTTTATTTAAAATTAATTTTCATGTTTTTTTTATTATTTTGACATAATAATATTGAAAATAAATTTTTAAAAATAAAAAAATATTTTTTAAAAATATTTTAAAAAATAATGGCTTATCCCAATAACAAATCCTTTGTTTAGGCTTTGTTTTTAAATTAGATGGAAAGAAGTTTACCCTTCTTTTATTCTTATATTTTAAAAAATATTTTTTAAAAAAATGAGATTTTTTATTTTTTTAAATTAATATTTTCTAGTATTTTAAAATCCTTTTAACGCACTAATATTAAAAAGAAATTTTAAAAAATAAATATATATTATTTTAATATATTTATAAAAAAAAATATTTTAAAAAGTAATGCTAAATAAATATTCAATGGAATTCATTCTCTTTTTAGAACTGGCGACCTTATATTCTAGCATGAAGTGTACAATTGAATTGTCAATGATATTGCAGAATTTTATATAGAATCATCTTGAATTACAGTGTCCCTATTTTACTGAATTGCTTATAGGTGCATAGCTACTACTTTGTATTTTGTGTCTAATTCATGATAATTGATGCATATTGTATTTTTTTAGGTTGACTAGGGTCAACCCATTTGACCTGTGACCCAATCATTAGATCGGGTTGATCACCATATCGGATTTTAAAACTATGACTATTACACCATCATAGTTTTATATTAACTATTGAATTTTATACAACATCTCATTAAAAATCTAACAAGTTAATAATTTAAATATTAATAATTCCATACGGGCCACTAACCAATTCACAATCTTAGTCCTGAAGTTAATATATATTATAACCAAAAACTTGTAATCAGTTTTACAAAACATCATTTTATTTTTTAATAATATATCATGATCATAAATCAAATTTTTCAATCAATCATATGGCACAATGGAACCATCTCACCAAAACATAAATCAAAAATTTCAATCAATTATATGGCACAATGGAACCATCTCACCAAAAGTTTTCCTAAACATTAACCAATTAATGCTCTTGCGCTATGCTTGAGCACTAGCTCTATTACTAGGTCACTAGTTCTAATAGCTCATCACCAAGCACTAGTCTCATTATCAGGTCACTAGTTCCAACAACCCATCACCAGGCAGTAGTTTCTCCATATATTTATTTATGCATTTACACAATAACTAGATATACAATAAAATCACTTCATTAATATAGAACTTGACACTTTATTCATAACAAACAAATTTCAATATGAGACAAAAACTATCACATTTCATCTTAGTTATACTATTATTAACCCGGCAATCAATACATTGACGCCTCTAGCTTTATTTAGGGCACCTAGTTGATCACATTTTTTTTTCTTTTTTATATACAATCCTATATACACAAACATATTTTAAGAAATGATAGTAATTTAACTCTTACATGTTTTATAAAATAAAAGGATTAAGGTGCAAGGCACCTACCTTAGGTTTAGGTTTATGTATGTATTATTACTCCCACTATTGCTCGCTATTGTTGTCGTATCCTTATAGCTTTTCTTGTACCACAACAAGATTTAATTTTACAATCAATAACTTTTGTTCATACCAAAATTACATTTGGAGTATTTATTTATCTCAAAATTATACATGCACAAACTTATACATATTCATTCATTCATGTGTTTTTTTTTTTATTTTCATCTTTGCAATCCTTTATTCAAAGTTCTGGATCAAGGATAACCTTTCAAGCAAAATAATTATTATTTACTCAAATCAATATAACTCACATATGTTGAACATCACTTAGTTTTTCTTTCATAACTCAACCTTTAAAACTTAGATTTAGGTATGATTTAATCCTTTGAAAATCTAAGACACATTTTTCGATGTTAAGAAGGAAAAGAAATCAAATTCAACTATTAGCATAATGAAAATTACTCATTTCACACACACATACAATATATTTATCAAGTTATAACATGACTTGTTTGTGGTTTTCAATCTTTAACTGGAGTTTTGTAACTAGCTCCAAATCAAGCAAGGTTATTTTCTAATGAAAACTAACATCTTTAAGGACAATTTTCATGAGGAACATATCCAAACTTTTATCACTATCTAGTCTCAAATTTAGCTAAAACTTAATAAGCAAAAATCTATCATACAACATGCAACCTAACTCCTTTTTAGTATTTCTTCCATATTTGGAGTTCCATAACTCCAAATAAAATAAAAATTATTTCAATTGAAATTTAACACATTTATTTATAGCTTTTATAATGAGAATGTTTCAAATCTTATCAATATCAAGTCCCAGACCCAATTAGAAGTCAAACAACAAATGTGTCTAGTAGGATTTAGTTTGGTTTAGGCCTATACTCAATGTTTAACTTATATCTAAAATTAAATTAATCTAATTTAATTAAGAATAATTTCATTTGAAATATAATATTAATATCTACAACTTTCATAAAGAAACTAACTCCAAATTCCATGACTTTCAAGTTCAAAATCAACAATTATAATAGATAAAAAATCTAAGAGTTAGTTTGGGTTAGACATTTCCTTGATTTTGAGCTCATATCTAGGGTTATATCACTATGAAATAATAAATTTCAATCTCACTTGAAATATAACATCCATATCTATAACTTTTTTCAAGAAATCAACTTTAAATTCTATCATTTTCAAGTTTTAACTTCGATATATATAGGGTTCTGAAATAAATCTTGTTTTCGTCAAAATTTAGGCTGCCATGAAAATCTAATTTTCTTCCCATTTAGACTGATGAAAAAGTATTCTTCCACACCTCATTTCATTTTAGAATTAGCATCTATCAAAGTAACTTTCCTAACCTACTTTTATCAACTTTAATCAAAACTCAGAATTCATTCCATCTTTCTAGATTCTCTGTTGGTCTTGTTAATTCTTAACACTAACATGTAATTAAATTTAAAAAGTTAACCATTTTCCATACCAATTGTTTAAAAAATTCCATTATATATATATATATTTTCAAATATAATTCACATTTCATACCATCAAGTTTCAAAATCTTTCCAACATATTATTACTAAACACATTAATATAAAAAAACTTCTAATTAATTAAACTAATTGCATGATCATAATCATAATCATTTATCTCATTAAGGTCTTTATAATTAAATCTTTAATTGTTCATAAATTTCATTTCTCCTTAAATATGTTTATCTAAATCAATTTATAAATCTTAACCCATTAATACAATCCTTTAACATTTGTACATATATATTCAAATTTACAATATACTAGCAAGAAAATAATTGAATTTTGATAATTTATTTAATTCAATTTTAATCATCATTAACAAACTATCATATACTAAATATATATAAAAACTAAACATTCACTTTACTTCTATAATTCTCTTGTTTTTATCTATTTTTGGCTAGCTATTCTTTAAAATCTTTGTATCTCATAATTTTATTTTTCTTTAATAACACCTTCTAAACTCATCATCATCATTTTTATTTATCACAATAAACACATATACTTTGCACAATCTCAACAATTTCATAAATCATAGTTTTCTCAAAATTTAGGAATTTATATGTTTTACTCCAAAAACATAATTAAGCATGAAACTCTTGCATAAAACAATTCACCTAGATGTTTTGAACCCAAATCAAGTGTCATTTCATTAACTAGTTTAACATTCATATTCTTTCTCCTTAGATTCTTCACTTTCTCTCACTAAAACCTCACTTTAAATCCCAAACTCTCTTGCTCTCTTTTATTTTCTTCCTTTTTTTTTTTTGAGAATTTTTAGTTAGAATCACATATTCACTCTTCACTTTCATATTTTTTTTCTTGAATTTTCTCCCTTCACTCAAGCTTTCTCTTCCTCTTACTTTCTTCTTCTCTAACAGACCCGTCAGTTATAAAGAGAAGAAGAACCAAATTTTTTCATTTTCCCACTTATTTATGAAATTACCATTAGTAAGTCTATATGATATTTTCTTTATTTTGTTTGACTACTGCCAATCATGTAGCCTTTCCAAATGCTGATTACTCTAAAATTTGAATATAAGATAAAACATGTCACTAGTCTACTTGTAAAATTTTAGCCCGATATAACAATTAAATTGAGATGCATACTCGATATCGTAAAACTAATCCATAAGTGATTTTATGCAAAAATTTAATTTTTCTTGTTCAGTCCTTACATAAATCATATCGATTATTCCTATAAAGTCTTGGGCTGTTTTATCATTTTAAAAAATATAATTATTTTTTATTTTTTATTTCTTTACCGAAATTATTACGGTTTCACGGTAATGTTACTGGTTTTGTAATTGATATTTGTACCATCACACTTGCCCTTTTTCTTTGTATTATCTTTTATTATAGCTTACCATTAATTACCACACTCAACCACACTAATTTCTTAGGATCAATATTTCTTTATTTTTCTCATTCTTTTACACATCAAAACTCGTTACCGGTTTCATTAATGTTATAAATTGAAGCTAAAATTCAAAATTCTTATTTACCTCACTAAATTCTTAGGATCATTTTTTTATTTTTTTATTCTTTTATCTACCAAAACTCGTTACGAGTTTCACTAACATTATAAATTTTAAACTAAAATTCAAAATTCTTATTTTTAACCTTAACAACATTTATTTATTTATTTATGAGGGTTATACCCATTCCTTTTTTTCTTGGGTTTCGGTTACTCGTCGAAGTCTTAATGTTTTTAGTCCTATATTTACGTGGGGATTTACTCGCTATATAAGCTACAAAGAAAACCTCTATTATGTGAGATTGAGAGTTTTGGATTTAAAAATAATACAAGCAAAAGTTTTTTAAAATAATTTTTTATTTATTTATAATTTATTTTAATCATACTAATAATTGGACTTTACTTTTAATTTATTAACCAAGTGCTAAAAATAAATTTGTAACAATCACGTGCCCTCAATTCCTTTGGAGGATATCCATAAGGAGGAATATACAGGATGGCTTTGCATGCTTTCTTAGTAGCTAGAGTATGGTCCACAGGTCATCTGGAAGTGGAGAGGAAAGCAAAGTGAAAATAAAGAATTGAAAACTCCATCCTTATAGTTTTAAATTAATCCCATGATAGTTTGCAGGAGTTTTATATTTATATTTTTATTAGTTTTAAATTAATCCCTCTTTCAATACATATTATAATTGAAGTGGGCTAAAAACGAAAGGCATCTTTCTACTTTTTTAAACCACAAACATTCTTCTTTCTCTACTACTTTTTTTTTTTTTTAATGAAAAGTGAGTTTCTGTCTATTAGTTTTTCAAAATATAACCAAATATGAAAAAATTAGAAAATTTCTTTCTATAAGCGAGGCCTATCTCCAACGATATCAATTTATTTTGGCAAAATTTAAACTAAATGCGAGGACTAACGGATTGATTTAATTTCAGTGGTGAATTACAAAAACTTTAATAATTGAGAAACTATAAACCCACTTAAAAGTTAAAAGAGACAAAACAAATTTGAACAAAGTTTAATAATTATCATTTTGGAATAAAAAACACATTTCACCGCATTACCGATACAAAAATCACAAAAAATATTCTGAGATGAATTATTTGTAGAAATTCTTGTAAACCTTCACTTTAAGATTATAATAACTTTTTCTTCAATGAATTTTCTTAGAGGATATGTATCTCTTATTGAATAAATACTTGCATAAAGTTCTTTAGATATGTTGATGAGAGACCCTTCAAAGATCAAGTTAGTACTAGTTATATTTGTGTAGCAAATGACATTAATAAAAGTATTAATAAGTTTTTATGAAAATAGAGAAGAGGCAATGGAAGAATATGTATAATTAAAGAAGAAGAAGTAGAGAATTTGTTTCAAAGAGTATAAGGTTTCAAACCTCTTTGTGTATATTCCTGTCCTATTTTATATTACTTGATTTGACATGTTTCATGACATAGAAAGGGTAGAAATATAATATTGTATGAGTAAGACAATATTATCTTATTGCTTGTACCATCACATTTAATTAATATAAATATAGACTATTTATTCATATTTAACAAGATTATAATGAGTATTATAATTATTAACCTAGACTCAGGATATGAGAGGTTCAGTGTAAAGTGACCCTTTAATTGCACAATCAATCTGAGGGATGTTGGGTTCAATTTACACACTCAACCTAAAAGAAATTGGGTTCAGCTTGTGATTATACCCGGAAATGATCAGGATGGACATGCCACATCTAACGTAAAGTTGGGCGCGTTCGCATTCCTGACTTAATAGAGGATTGGACTTGGACACCTTATAGCCCAATATAGGATTGGGTGTCAGCATGTCCTAGCCTAATATTAAGTTGGATATAGATGTGTCATGACCCAACCTAGAGCTAGGTATGAACATTATCCTACCCAACTTAGAATTGAATGTTGTCATATCATAGTTCAACATGAAATTAGACACCAAGAAAAACATAATCTTATCTTAGATCGTGACTTTCTTGTGCTGGTTTTTAAACGAGGTTGGTTTACAGAAATGAGGACCCATCATATCGTAATTAATATTCATACATTATCATATCTAGCAAGCTTAATTAGGAAAGGAAGGTCATATAACAAATTAAATGATGAATAATTGCTAATTAATGGTAAATTAATATAGTGCTCCGCCATTCTCATCCCGTAGGCTAGAGCTTCCATGTCGTCACTACCTCCAAAGAAAGGGACTACAATCTTGGAGGACACATCACTGGCCGAGACTTGGGTGGTGCCTCCGAAGCCACGGTCAATGAGAATACCAACAGAACATGGAGAATGACGGAGGACGCGCTGGTTTACCTCCTGCAGCGAATGCCCCAAAGACTCCAAGCTTCCGTCCACTCTCTGGTGCTTGTGGAATGGGAGGAGAATCATGGCAGCACGCTTTTGGTGTGCGCTGGTGCAGATGTCCTCGTAGATAGTGTTGAGAGCAGAGATGGCAGTCATGGGACGGATGGTGACACTGCTGAGTTGCTGATAAGCTTCAAAAGCAATCACCATTTGATCTCTATCATCACGTTTCTTGTTCCAAAAAGGGAGTCCATTTTTGCGGGCTTTATGAACCATTGAAATTGCAGATGATCGCTCTGAAAGTTCCATGAGGTGCATGGCATACACGCAGAGGCGTCCTCGCTGCCGTGTTCCTCGGGAACACTCCACAAGGTTGATCATAGTAGGAATATTGCGGCTGCTATGGAAGCAGGCCAGCAGTCGAAGCTCTGTGTCAAGATCCTTGCGTTTGACAGTACGGTTCTTGTAAGGCGCTCCCTTTCTAGCAGGCTTATACACGGCCATCACGATTGGCGTAGTGATGAAGGTGGTGAACAGCGCCATTAAAACTAAAACGGCAAAAGTCTGATCATTGAGCACCTGCATAAGACACAAGCGCTACGAATTCTGAGTGATGCTGCCTAGAGCTAGCTAGCTAGCTAGCTAAGCAATGAACATGAGTACTTGCCTTGCGATCCTTGCCAATATTGAGGACAATGAGCTCCACCAGGCCTTTGGTGTTCATTAGGAATCCAAGAGCCGCAGCTTCTCTAAAGGGCACCTTAAAAATCATCCTTGACACAAGCATTGTCCCAATTATCTTACCGAAACAAGCAGTGGCTATTACGAGCACAAGCAAGCCCCAAGATTGTGCTCCACTTATGGTTGCAACGTTGGTCTTGAGCCCGCTGGATGCGAAATAGAGTGGCAGAAAGAGCCCCGCCACAAGATCCTCTATCTTCTCTATAAGAACCCCGGGAAAAGGACTGTCCTTGGGTACTAAAATTCCCACCACAAAAGCTCCAAAAAGGGCATGTATGCCGATGGAGTCGGTGACGAAAGAGGAAGCCAACACAAGTGACAACGTGATGCAAATGTAGATCTCTTTCACCGGCTCGCCGTCAGGGCTGCGCCGGGCCATAAGCTCCAGTAATGGTCTTATGACATAAACGGAGAACACAACAAACCCCACGCCACAAAGGAGGACCCATAAGGAGATAAGCGGAGAAGTGTTGCTGCCTGAGAGAGCAATAGCAAGTGCAAGGAGAATCCAGGCAACAACATCATTGACTGCTGCTGCAGACATTGCTATGCGGCCCACATCGGTGGTTAGAAGCTTGAGTTCCGCCAAAATACGGGCCAGGACTGGGAAAGCGGTGATGGAGAGAGAGACGCCCATGAAGACAAGGAAAGGGGCGTGAGCGCTTCCTTTGGATATGGTGGAACGAAGAACAAATGAGGTGCCGATTCCTAAAAGGAAAGGAAGGGTGATGCCAGCGCCGGCTATTGCCAAGGACTTCTTTCCAGTGCGACGAATGGATCGAATGTCAAGCTCTAAACCCACCAAAAACAAGAAGAAAAGGAGACCGATGTTGGCGACCGTGTCCAGGACAGTCATGCTCTTGGGTGGGAACACCGTGTGAAGAAATCTCTCGCTTCTTCCCAATGCAGATGGTCCAAGCAGTATTCCTCCCTGCAGAAATTTCTCAACTCCTTTTATCGAAGAACAAAGTCCTTGATATATAAAAGATAAGATCACATACACAATGATGATGGTATTCAAGAGCAGAAACTTACAATGATCTCAGCAATGACTCTGGGTTGCCTGAGGGGTTTGAGAAGGAATGCAAGGGTCCTTGTAAAAGCGACGACCAAACATATCTGAAGGATCAACAAAGGAAGCGCATAATCTAATGGATTCTCATGCTGAAACGCTCCATTTGACGTTGCCTTCATAGGCTTTGGCAATGCAGCTGTTACATTACTTGTGTTGGCGGCCATATTCTCACACGAACCCTAGATAAACACTATTTTTTTACATATATATAAATATAACATGAGCAACAGAACCCTACAGGTTAATTACCAGAGAGGAGGAAAAACTGGGTTTCTCAACAAGCTTAATTCGAATCTTTTTTCAGGGAAAAAAAAAAAATCCAACGTAAAACTATTCATAGAGCACGCGTATCATTGCTAATACATTTAAATTGAGGGCTAGCCAGCTGTGGGGAAGAATGCATGAGCTGCGTGCGCATTTTGTGCAGAAGGCAACCTTCCTCCTTGTCGATCCTTATTAATAGCGATTACATCTTAATTAGGCAAGCTATTTATGAACTGTTAACAATAACAATACTATTCCTCAAGGGGGACAGCCCAAGGCAGCTAAAATTGAACTGTTAACAATAACAATAATATTCCTCAAGGGGGACAGCCCAAGGCAGTTAAAATTTGGAATGTCTATTTGGGCATATCGAGTTAGACCCTGGAGAATACATAGGATCGCTATGAAAGTGGGAGGAGGGCTTCTACTTGTTAAATGCTCAGTGATAGCTAGTTAGGGTTTATAATTTATTTTTGTATTTTAAAAATATAAAATTTATTTTTTATTTTAAATTTATTTTTTTTAGTGTTTCCAGATTATTTTAATATGTTAATGTTAAAAATAATTTTTTTTAAATTTTTTTTTTAATAAATTTCCAATTAAAAAACACTTTAAAATAACTACCACCATACTTTCAAACATCTCCCAAAATTAGTTCTCAATTGGATGTGCTTGAAATTTTATTTTTTTTTTAAAATAACTACTATTATATTTTCAAACACCTCCCAAAATTAGTTCTTAATTGGATGTGCTTGAAATTTTATTTTTTTTCTTCGATCACAGTTTTGAAAAATATTTGGTAAATCAACATATATTATAGTTTTTATAGATTTGTATGTATTTCAATGAAAACTCTCTTAAAACTTTGGTTATAAATTTATATATTTTTTAAATTTATTTATTCAAGTCACGATCAGAAAAGCATATCAAAATACCAAATATACACTAAGACTATTATTGTATCTATATGTATACATGTAAGCTTGATCTGCTGGCTTCATTTAAGGAAGCAGGTTCCAGTTCTGGTGAATCTTTTGTGATCTGCACGCACTTCTCAATTTCTAGCAAATAAATATCTAATGAGCTGCAATAGAAATAATGAATGAGTTGATAATAAATACTAAAATAATTTGAGAAAAATAACAAAAGAATCATCATACAAATGATAGTAATCGGATTGAAGTGGACTGAAAAAGAAAGCATGATCTTTTGTGCTTGTTAATCATCTTTTGTATATCAGAGCTTTCTTTCAATGGAAGTAGATGTGTTGTCTGTTCGTTTAGAAAGGCATCAAACTGATAAAATGCCGGGGAAAAAAAACACAACATGTTTTAGAAATTTTGAATCCGTTCAATTTCATGTTTTAGGTGTCATTTAAACAGTTTTTGAGTTGAAAAAAAAAAAAACATGTTTTTTATAGTTTTGACAATAAGATATCAGAATTATATATATAAAAAAAATCTAGAATTAACAGCATTATTTTGAATTATGAGCATAATTATAAAACCTGACTTCCATGAATCAATCCGAAACATCTCCGATGCAAGATCCAAGTCAACAACGAACTGATTAGTACAACAATGGTTGGATATTATGGTGATCGTGATTAGGAACAAAAGTCATTGATTAGAAGACTTGTGAGTAAAATTGTTCAGTGTAGCAAGATCAGATCAATACGTGGGTTATGAGTCCAGCAATCCCAATGCCAGAACCTTGTTGTTCGGCAGTTAAAACGAAGGACGACGTTACTTCCTGAAACAGAACAAGGAACCGTACTAGAAAGCATCGCCAATCCTTGATTTTGTAAACAGGATCGGATCTCATTTCATTGTGGCTGACAATATTTTACTAAAATTAACGCATGATGCTGAACAAGCTCACATAAATAAAGCTATCATTGTAGCTTTTATCAGTTAAAAAAAAAACTAGCACCAGATCAGAATTTGTTGTAGCTTTTATCCGTCAAAAAAAAAAAAAAAAACTAGCACCAGATCAGAATTTGTTCAAATCAACTACAACAATATGCCTGCCCCATATCAGGTGGGTTGTCATGTGGTGTTGCTCCTGGTATTCAGCTTCTCCAGGATGGTTCTTTCAGATGACGTGCATGCAAGCATCAAGAACAGATTAGGCAATGGGGAAAACTTGAGCATACATTGTCAGTCGAAAGATGATGATCTTGGCCAGCAGGACATAGCCGATGGAAGTGAATTTGGTTGGGACTTCTCAGTCAATGCATGGGGAACTACTCTACTTTATTGTGATATGGAATGGGAAAATGCTAGGAGATCCCATTTTGATGCATACTCGTTTTCAAGGGATCACACAAGATGCGAGACTCAATGCTCGTGGCTAATATCAAAAGAAGGTATGTATGGGATGAATGGACAAACTGGATTTTGGGAATTCATGTATGATTGGCCAAACTGAGATGTGCAATATTTAACCATGTGGGCAGATATAATACCTACCGATTATGTTGAAATTAATTTGCAAATAAATGAGAGTGTTAGTCCCAATACTTGGACCTCTCAGATGCTAGATCAAACAGAGCTTCGGTACCATAGAAATAACCACTTAAACTCAAAGGCCTTCACTGCTATGTAAATATGCTAAAGATAGGCTTTTTGCCTCAATATGCATGCTCAACATGAAGCCTTCTATCTACATTTGAATCTAGGGATGTGATATATCTAAATACTTGGCATGAGAAAGGTTGTTCCAAGAAAAAAAACAACTTGCTTATAACCTCTTCTTATCAAGTATTCAAAGACAACAGAAATCATCATAATTAAAGACACGATTTCAAGTGGAACTGTTCTTCCCTTATTTAATACCGGTATAGGTAATGACTGACTGGGATACTGGATTTCCTCACAGAGCTTCCATAGAATCGTTTGCTCCTACTTTTCTTTTCCAGCATAAATGCTCCTATCACTCTCCTGGCAATCAACTTTATGTTGTACTAAGTTGCTACCCCAAGCGATTATGGGCTTACGCTTTTCAGCTCCCAACCCACTGGTGGGAGAGGAAAGAATAGTTGTCAAGTGCAATGTGGATTCCATCCATCAAAATAAGAGGACACAGTTGAATTTGATTTCCTTTTTTCAAATATAAATGATATGAATTGACCAAGAGAACTAAAGAGCTTTTCCACTTCCAGTAATTAACAAAATTACAGAGTTTCACCCACAAATTCATGCATGATTCCATCACAAAGTACAAAAAGAAAAGGAAAAAAGAATGCTCAAAAGTGACTGACCAATCACATTTCTAGAATTGCAGGCCATTTTCCCGAGCTGCATCTGCAAGGGCTGCTACACGCCCATGATAAGGGTACCCACCTCTGTCAAAAGCCACCTTAGTTATACCCTTCTCTAAACAAGATTTTGCAATGACTTCACCTACCTTCTTAGCTACTTCCTGGTGAGAAAGGAAAAGGTAGTAGAAACAAAAGCTTAGCTTGCAATCAATGAGAAATAGTTTGGCAAAACGGCAGCAGCACAGAAATGAAGTGATTCAGGGAGGGTTGTAGGTACGGGGATCATAATTCAGTCAGCAATGCATCAAAACGCACAAGTATTAAGGCTCCGTTTGTTTGCGTCTGCGTTTTGCCCCAACCACAAATTTGAAAGTGTTTGGTTTGCATCACAGTTTTACTCCAAACTCTCTCTTTAAATCTTGGTTAAGAAGAAGCAACAATTTGTAGATTTTTAAAAAGACTATCACAGAATAAGAATGAAGAAGTTGGCATAGCTAAAACTATGTAGCTGTAATAGACATTGGAAAGGAAAAGAAAACATCAAAGAAAGACTGTAGCGTTTGTAAGCTTACAATGGTTGGACCAGAAGAGTAATCAAAGTCCTGAGCGAAGGGCTTCTGCATGGTTGAAGCGGAAGCGAGCGTGTGCATCTTTGTATCATCAATCACTTGGACGTAGAGATGCTTGTTGGAACGGAAGACACACAATCTAGGCCTATCTGGAGTCCCTTCCACCTGAGACCAAGATTCCACAGCCAACTCAAGACCAGCCAAGACAACAATCCAAAGCATTAATTAATTATGAACAAATGTGGGAAAAAAAGGGATTTAGCTTTTTATATACAAGTTAAAGGAATTTTAAGACCCCATCTGAGGTGGGATTATCTAAAAGTCATCACATCACATAAAGAAGTGCAAAGAGAGAGAGACCTTCTTTCTGATACGAATATGGCGAGCAGTCCTGTCTTCGCGTCTAGTTTTGGCTTTGGCTTCAACTGTTACAAAGCTTAGACTTGGGCTTGCCCTCTGCTTGGCTGCTGCCACCGATGCCCGGAGCTGCTGCCCCCCACTTCCTAAGAACCCACTCCAAAGAGAACAAGTGCCGCTGCTCCCCATTCTTCTCCTTTCTATCTTCTCAGAATCTCTCTCTGTCTCACCCTTGAAACAATAACCCGCCTCACCTTATCCTTCCTCACAAAAAACATTTTCTTTCAGAGGAAGACTTTTGGGCCTTCTTCGGCCCATCTCTCCTTCGATGTTCATATCATTGGTTTCTTACGAAAATTTAAATTAAGAATTGAAAATTTACCCGTATTTAGTGTAAATACAGAGAAAAGTAAATGAGTTAATAAAATATGAAAAATTTATTAATATTAGTTGAGTATTAAAATAAAAATTTTAAAGATATATATATAATTAATTAATTTTTATGCAGGGTATTCTTTGAAATTGTTTTATTTGATTATATAATAATAAAAATAGATTTTCATTATAAATGTCATAATTTAAATTTTTTAGAAAAGATTTAATTACTATTATAAATTATATATTTTTTAACTAATGTATTTTTTTTAAAAAATTCATATATTTTTCTTTAGCTTTTTTTTAATTGCTTAGAAATTGTAATCAATTAAAATCAATATCAATTCTAACAATTTGAAATAAATATAAGATATTAACTTAATCAAAACATGTTTCCTTACGGATGTCTTTTTTTTACTTAACAAGATATCATTTATCAAAAGTCTTTTTTTCTAGACAAAAATTTATTATATTCTTAAAAGCAAGTTTTAATAAATAAATTAAAAACAATGAATTATTATTTTTGATGGAGATGTATTAGTAAATTTTTTTTAATAAAATTAATATTTAAAAATAGATATTTCATTCACATTTAGAAAATTATTTATATTAGATACATACATACCTATTCAAAACAATAATCACTAATATTACCATAGATAATGCTAACATTATTTAAAAATAATGGCATGATTGGATGGTTATTTAAAAATAATTTAAATAAATTTATTAAAAATAATTTAATAAAAAAATATATAAAAAAACAAACACACAAAGGTTAGGCATGCATGCCTAACCAATATGAAAACCTATGTGCTCTTATTTTTTATTTTTTTTTGTCATCAAGGATCATTCTCTTAATTGTTTTTTTAAATTAAAAAATAACTGCTCATTTCAACCTTTTTTTCCAATCATTGGAGATACATTTAGTAATTTAAAAATTGAGATTCAAGTTTTTATACCCCTAAAAACCTAAATTTTAACAATTTTTTTATAAGAAAATATGAAAAATCTCACAAACTATTATAACCCTGTTTCAAACAGCAAAAAATATTCTAATCAAATTAAAAACATAAATCAAATAAAAAAAACTTTACGAGTTTTGATATATTTTTCTCGGTGTCATTGAAAATAAAAACTATCTCTCTTAAGTTACACTTTCAAAGACAAATCCATAGTCATTAAAATAAGAGTCCATGGTGGTTGGAAACAGCTATCTAAAAGCTTTTTTTTTGTTCTTGATTTTCTAACAACTTTCTCTATGTTCTCTTAAATTTTAGGGATTGAAATGCAAATTAAATAAACTTTATGATATAAATGAATATTCCAAAACTAGAACATACTAAACTTTAAAAAATTAAAATAGAGGGATTAAACTATATTTTGACACACCTAGTTAACAAAAAGTTTACATTTATTTTTTACAAATATCAATTTTGATGGTTGTTGTTTAATTTTATGTTTTTTACAATAATTAAATATTTTCCTATGTAAATTTGATATGTTATTAAGCATCAAAACTAACTGATATAAAAAATAAATCTTAATGACTAAATTGAAAGAAATTAAATTTGAATAACCAAAATTAATATATATATATAGTTTTTGAATAGTGATTTCACTATCATGATGACAATGAGAGGGCACCATGGTGTTCTATTATTATGTTGCTGTTTCTTTATTAAAATAATGCTTATGAATTAGCGATTTTAAACCCGGCCTGGTGGTCGACTTGACTCAAGGCTCGGGTTATTGAGTTTTGACCGGGTCACCTGGGTCAACCTTAATTTTTTTATAAATTAAAACGATATTATTTTGGTAAAAAAATAAAAAAATAGTCAACATGTTACAATCAGGTTTTTGATGATCATTCAGATCATCAACCGTCAAGGTGACCTGGTCAACTTGTCGGGTTGATCAGGTCAGCCGAGTTTTTAACTATCCTTATTTTTTTATAAATCCAACCTGATCCAGACCCAAATCAACCGAGTCCTGAGTCTACTCATTGGGTCAGGCTGGATTTTAAAAATATGTTATGAATACTAATATTTAATATTTTAAGAGATGGACAAAAAAGGTACACCATAGTGTTTTACCATTCTATTATAGTTTTTATTTTTGTTAATCAAGTGCGTTTAAATTGATAAATGTGGAGTATTTTATATATAATGTTAGAGATTTGGATTTTTCTTTTAATTATTTTCACATGGGCCAAAAGCCCATCATCGATCAATTTAGTAAAAGTATAAGCCTAAATAGTAAGCCCAAGCCCATGATTAAAAAAAAATCCAAACCTAACCTAAGCCTATACCATAAATAGGTCTGCTATACCCTAATAGTCTATTTTTGTCAAGTTACCATGTCATTAAAAATTAGCTAATCCAACTAAGAAGCTCCTTGTCTTTTGTCTTCGGTGTTTTTTATATTGTTTTTAAAGTATTTTTTACTTGAAAATATATTAAAATAATACTTTTTATTTTTAAAAAATTATTTTTATTATTATCAAATTAAAAAAAATACAAAAATACAAAAAAATACGAGTGATTTTTTTTTTTTACAGAAATTTCCTCTAAAATTTTGGCAAAGTCTACTCTATACCTGAAGGTCCCAAGTTATCGACATATACTCTGTTTACACTTATAATATCGCACATCTCATAACTCAATCATGACTTAATCATCCTCGGTCTCAATCTCATAAATATTATCATCATCATCATCATCACAACCATAATATTTATAACATACATTGAACAACAAATATCACTATAAAGGAATAAATGAGATAAACACGCATACATAAAACATGATTATATGAATTTCAGAGTTAAGTTCATATATTCAAATTTAAACATCAATTATATAAATTAAGTTATATAAATGTTTTAATATTTCCAAATACAAGGAGGTACTCCCTTGAACTATATAACAAAAAGTGAACAAAAACTAGGATCTATTCTTGTCGTGCACATGATGATCTTGAAACAAAATACATATTATTGAAACATGAATATCACAATAAGTATAGCAACACAAATATCCAACAATTTAAAAAGACAAACATGTATTCATATTCTATTCACTTCTTTATTTTTGTTTTTATTGGAACTTTTTCTCATTCAACTACTAAAACTCTTTCATCTTTCGTTTTCAACTTCCATATCTTTCACTTTCAACTTCCATTCAAGATTCTAATTTCACTACTATCATCATCACCTCGTAGGCGTCGATGCTTAGCAATCCCCATACTCGGAATCCTAATATACACTAAATATATGTTAGTTGATGTATGATGATCTCCTTACCCAGAATCCTAACATACACTAAATGTATGTTAGTCCATGCCCCATAGACATTGATGTATGGTGATCCCCTTACTCGAGATTGTAATATACACTAAATGTATTTTAGTTCATGCATAGCGATCTCCTTACCTGGGATTCTAATATACATTAAATGTATGTAGTCCATGCCCTATAAGCATTGATACATAGTGATCCCCTTACTCGAGATCCTAACTGTAAACCCCAGTGTGTGTGTGTGTGTGTGTGTATATATATATATTTATGAGAAAAAATGGTCTCAAGAATTGAATAAATTAATTGATATGACTTGTACAAGTATGAAATATAAAAATCTAATTTTTTATGAAAAATTACAAATTGGCTAATTTTATGTTATAGCACGTAACTTTCAATCTAGTTATCCGATTAAGTTGAAATTTTGCATGGAATCTTATAAAATATTATTTTAACTTGGGTTAAAGTTTGAGAATTTTTGGAATATGATAAGGATTTTTTTCAGATAAAAGAACAAATAGCACAAATGAGTGTCTAGAAATTCTTTAGGGACCACATTGAAACTTTGCCCAAAACAATCCTTTTTATAAGCTGCCAGCAATACAAAAAGAAAAAGAAAAAAGAAAAAAAAGAGTGTACAGCCGGCCAAAAGAAGAAAATGTGAAAGAGGGCCTTTGTCATTTTTCATGGAAATTGCTTGAAAAATAAAAAATAAAGTGTAAGATAGAAAAAGTGTTAAGTAATTAAAGAAAGAGTTTCATACGTTAAGGAGACTATAAGGAGTTTAAAGATTTTAAATGTTCTTATAGAGAAATAAAAAAATTGAGCTTAGAGGAAAGTGTGAAGGAAAACTTGATTCATTCAACTTGTTTTGACTTTTGATTCTTCATTCCTTAAGGGTAAGAAAACTTTCATGATGATCCATTGTATTGCTTTTCATGCTTGTTATTAGACTAAGTAGAATTTGTATTATATGATGGTAGGTTCTTGATGTTGTGGTGGTTTGAATGCATGGATTTATATTAATTACATGTTTATTAAAGGAATAAATGTTTGGGCTTGTTATTAATTAGGTTAATTAAAAAAAATGTATTTCTTCCTTAGTAATGAGAATTTCAGCCAAGGGTGGATTTTTAAGGTGATTAGGTTGTTGAATTAATGAAAAACAAATTATATTTAGTTATGATAATTAAGTATTTGGTGAATGAAGAATGTGTAAAAAAAAAAGAAAAGAAAGGAAGAAGGGGGTAAAAAAATGGTTTCCACCTTGGGTTTGCCATTGATCCCTTGTTATGTTATAAGTAAATATGATATTATTGCATTGATTAGTAAAATTCCATACACGGATACTTAGTTGTTGTTATATATGACTATGGAACTCTTAGAAAGGTGAATTTGGCTATGGAAAATATAAGAAATAAAATTTCAAGCATGAAGAAATTAATAAATTGTATTTAAATAGTGAAAGAAAAATAACATGAAATGATGTGTTGAATTAAGTGTAAAGGAATTAAATTTTCTTTAATTATTAGAAAATATTTTATAGTGATATAAGATTCCCTTATAACTGTGGTGAATTAGAAGTTTAGATGGATATAGCATTGTATGAATTATTTGTAGAATTATTAAAGAACATGAACTATGTTAGAATAATCACAATAGTTTTGGATGTTAAAATTATACTGATAAAAATATCTTATTTTGTGATGAAGTTTTAAGAAAATTATTAGGTGATGAAATATTGAAATCATAAGATCTTTTAAATGAAACAGGAGAGGTTGGAGGCTCCAGACAACAAAAG
>NW_011500263.1:125226-127099 GCF_000495115.2 Populus euphratica
AAGTGAATTAATGCCCAGTAATTGGGCGAGTGAATTAATATCTAGTAATTAGGCGGATGAATTAGTATCGGTAATGGGATAAGTGAATTAATGCCCAGTAATTTGATAGATGAATTAGTACCCGGTAATTGGATGGATGAATTAATGCTCGATAAATGAGTGAGTGAATTAATGCCTAGTAATTGAACAGAAGAATTAATACCGGTAATTGGACGAGTGAATTAATGCCTGGTAATTGGGTGGCTAAATTAGTACTAGTAATTGGACGAATGAATTAATGTATGATAATTGGGCGGGTGAATTAGTACTGGTAATTGAGCGGATGAATTAATGCCCAGTAATTGGGCGAGTGAACGGACAGATGAACTAATACCCGGTAATTGGGCGAGTGAATTAATGTCTGGTAATTGGGTGGATGAATTAATGCCCGATAATTGGGCGAGTGAATCAATGCCCAGTAATTTAGCGGATGAACTAGTACCGATAATTTGACGGATGAATTAGTACTGGTAATTGAACGAGTGAACTAATGCCTGGTAATTGACAGATACCAGTAATTGGGCGTATGAACTAGTGCCTGAAATTTAAGCGAATGAATTAGTGTCCCTAATGAGAAAGCAATACCTCGTGAAACGACTAATTTTGGAATTTAATTGGATAAATATGGGGGTGTAATTTATTAATTATTCATAATAAAGTATATAGAAAAAAATATATTTATATGGGTGTAGTGAAATGATACATTGCATTTATTCATACTTTTGTTGATAAAATTTTAATCTTATTTTCAAGACCCTCACGACAGTAGAATAGATCCTGGTTAAATATATGCTACTTTTTGTGTATTTATCTTGATCAACATGTATTTTAAGAATTATGAATAATGTAAAAGAGGTTGAATGAACCTTTATATCTGTAGAACAAAACTTTTATATGTAATTAATGTGTATGCCTTAAGAATATCTTTATATTAAATTAAGTATTTGTATTCTATCATGGTTACTCATATGATTAGAAATGTTGGAATGATAAAATAATAGGGGTGTTACATTCATAATTTAACTTTTTTATTTTTATTTTTGATTATGCAAGTTAAGTAAACCTTAGAGTTATTTATTTATTTCTTTATTTTTATTAGTAATTGCATCTTGATTATTGGACAACACCTATTTTTTTTTTATTTTTTTATGATGTGTTGTTTGGGAAAGAGGTCCAAGATTATTGGACGATGATTATAATATGAGTTGTGTCAGGAATGAAGATGTTGATAACTTAGTGTGGTCCTGTTACATGGGAAACTGTGCTGAATTTTTAGTAAAAAAAAATTAAATTACACCATATAAAATTTTACACTTTTAAACAATTTTTTTTAGTTGTGACACTAACATACACTAAATGTATGATAGTCTATGTATGGTGATCCCTTTACCCAAGATCCTAATATATACTAACTGTATGCTAGTCCATGCCCCATAGGCATCGATGCATAGTGATCCCCTTACTTGGGATCCTAACATACACTAAATGTATGCTAATCCATGCCCTATAAGCTTCGATGCATGGTAATCCCCTTACCCGGGATTCTAACATACTTTAAATGTATCTTTTTAGCTAAATGATTAGTACTTAAAAGTGCATTTTTATCATGGTTTTATATCATCATTTTGCACTTGAAGTATCAATAACTCCTTAACTAAAATATATTTTATAATAATGTATCTAATAATATAAGATACCTATAATTTGTGGTAAATGTCTATTTTTAATGCAAGTCTATCACATAAATGAAAGGATTGATTGATGACTTGAAGAACTTAAATTGCATGGATAAAGAGATGGTCAAACTTAGAAAAGAGATGCCGGTGCAATCCAA
>NW_011500263.1:128643-153419 GCF_000495115.2 Populus euphratica
ATCTTAGAGTTAATGTGAATTTACTTCCATATTCAGTTTTTCAAAGTCTCAATCTAGGTGAGTTAAAACCAACTTTTGTAACTCTTTTACTTGCTAATAGATCTGTAAAAGTGTCTAGAGTAATAGTTGAAGATGTGTTAATATAAGTTGATAAATTCATTTACTCTATAAATTTTGTTGTCTTGGATACACAACTTGTTGAAACATGTAATCCAATTCCTATAATTTTATGACATTTATTTTTTGCAACTTCTAATGTATTCATTAATTGTAGGAATAGACTAATGAAGTTATCATTTGGAAACATGACATTAGAGATAAATATTTTCAACATTTGTAAGCAACCTGAAGATAATAATGATTTACAGGAAGTAGATCTTATTAAAGAGTCAGTTTATGATCAATTTAAATATACCTTGAGTAAAACTGAGTTTGATGAATTTGAAGAATTGCAAATAATTTATTCTTTAGAAGAAATAGAGGACAAGAAAGACATTGAAAATGTTGTTATGGATCTTTTATCAAGATTGATAATAGATTTGACATCCGACATCACACCAATCGATGATTACTTTTCCAATAAATCTTTACTTTCTCTTAGTTCAATACGCTAAGAATATCAGTTTTCTTACATCAAGATTTTTCCCAACTCATTGGATTACAGAAGACAAATGAAAGTTTTTAAACGAAGTGAAGAACTTTTATTGGGATAACCCTTACTTATTCAAATATTGTCCTAATTAAATATTTCAAAGATGCATTTAGGAGAATGAGGTAAGTAGTATTATTAAACTTTGTCATTCTCAGACATGTGGGAATCATATCTCATAAAAAAGATGATTGCAAAAATCTTATAATATGAATTCTATTGGCCCACCATGTTCAAAGCACAAATGTGTTTTGCAAAGCTTGTGAAAATTATTAAAAGTTAGGATTTATTTTAAAATATAAGGAGTTTTTAGATAATCTTCTATTGACTTTTGAGACGCATCCTAGTGGAGATATGCATCGTGTAATTCATGATTTATGGCTATAATTCAATAAAGAACATGTTCAATGTAGTCTTGGGAATCTAACTAAAAAAGACCCTCTTTGCTGGTTTTTAAGAAAACTGGATGGAAAGCCTATCCTCAACTTATAGAAGGCATTTAAGTCGTTCTTGGATGGAAAATCAAGGGAAGATGTGAGCCACAATCACAACTACAATTTAAGCCTTAGTTGGTAAGAAATAGTGTCTTTTGGTTTTATTAATAACATATTATTTTGTTTGTTATTTCTTATATTTGTTTGAAGTGTATTTCAAGTTTGTCAGTGTTTGTTGTTTCAGATGCTGTCTTCTATACTCTATCTTTCAATCTTAGGATATTGAGGACAATGTCTCATTTTGATTGTAGGGAGAGGTTAGTAGTTGATATTTAAAAAAATTAACTAACTCTGTTTTTTATTTCATAAACCATTTGCAAAATTGTTGTTATAAGGATGACAGAGCAAATGAGTTCTTTTGTTAAAGGGACTCTTGGGACGCATCTTAGCAAATATTTTTAACAAGTTCTATCATAATACTTCTTAAAATATTCAGTTTTACAAACTCTCGCATTATCATCACTTGATTATGCTCATATACTCATTCAACAAGTATTTTTAAACTTTCATATTCACACACACACACACTTTAACATATGATTGTGGGTTGCACATTGAAATATTACGTTATTTATGTTCTCTTATTAAAGGTAACAACTAAGAGAAATAGATAGTATATAATTTGTAAAAAAAAAACAAACTGATAATATTGATGATAATAAAAATATAGATAAGTTTGGTTTCGTAGCCTCTCTAACCTAAACAATTAAGCCCGAAGGGTGTTTTAACACCTAATACCCTAAACTCAACTGACTTAGAAGCTATTGATTCAATGCCTGTTATATGGGTTAAGAAGAAAAACTTAAGAGAATCAAATATTGCACTATCTACGTATTAGTATCTGTAACCTGAATTACTATGCTCGTAGGGGTGTCTTAACACCTAATGCCCTAAGACCAACTGGTCTGGGAGTCATTAGTTGAAAGCTCATATATATATATATATATATATATATTAAGAGAAAAAAAAAAAAATACTCAAGGTTTGACTTTAAAAATAATAATTAAAGCTCATATATATATATATATATATATATATTAAGAGAAAAAAAAAAATATTCTCAATCTAAGGAAGTTGACCTTAAAAAAACATCAAAACATAATATTATTTTCTTCCAATAAAAGTTTCATCATCTATGTTTTCATACATTGAGCACATAAAAAGAAGGTTTATTAATATCTTGTTTCAACCGTATAAAATAGATATATAAATTTAATAAGAGTTTGTTTATTTGGATAAATTAATGGAAGTTGAATGATGAATGCCTTACTTTGTGGAACTTGCAAATTATTTTTCTGTTTTAACGCTTTGATTATTAGGGACTAGTAATAAGTTAGTTAGGGGGGTGTGATTAGTACTTCAAAGAGTATTTTTATTAAGGTTTTATATCATTATTTTACATTTGAAGTATCAATAACTCTTTAACTAGAACATGTTTTATAATAAGTCTGGTAATTGACATGACTAAAAGATTGATGTCTTTTTTCAAATGTAAAAATATCAAAGTAATAAACAACCCAGCAAGACCGGGGTCGAACCACAGGGAGGTTAATTGTGTAAATTATAAACAACAATAATATAACAACAACAACAACAACAACAACAAAAACAATAGTAATAGTAATAGTAATAGTTGATGAGAATTTTGAGATGTAAGATCAATATGAGGATCAAACAATGATAAAAAAAAATATCAAGGTTAGAGGATGCATTAATGGTATTTCAAATAAGTATAGTATAAACTCTTTTTATTGCTCAATTGGAAACCACAAATAAAGAAGGTTCCAATCAGATTATAAGTTGTTAACATGATTAAATTAGTTATCTTATTCAAATAATTTTAACACTAGTAAATATTGTCAGGCATTCATGATTATAACTTATGTTAACAACAAATCATGTTTCTTTTATAGCACAAGTGTCGGTTACACCATACGGTTGGGCTATGAAAGTACCAAGTATTTGTTGTACTAAGTGTTATACAACATAAATCTAGATTAACCATTTAACAAGTAAAATATTAAGAGTGAACAAGATAATAAATATAAAACATGTTAGTATCAAACATTAAAGTCCATACTAAATTTACACTATACTTGTTCTTACACCATTAATGTAACATTTTCACCTTGACATAATAAACTTAGCTAAATATAATTAAAAAGAGAAACATAAATCAACAATATAAGAACATAAATAAGATAAAAGTTAACTAAGTAAAAGAAATGAATTGAAGGACATAAATAAGATATTAATGAAAGCAAAACTTAAGCATTACAAAAATATAAAAGGAGAAAGCAAGAGTATGATCTTGATTTGGAAACCAAGATGCCTAAATGCATAGAAAATACCTTCTTTTATAGGCCAAAATTTGGAACTGTTGATTTGATGACTAATTGTTGAGTAGGTGACCACATCTTGATTTGATGATAATCCTTATCTTCTTTTCTAAACAAAACATCCTTATCTCTTTTTTTTATTATTATTAATATACATATAATAACTTAAATACACAATGCATCTTTAACCTATATAACGAGCTTTCAGCTAATGACTCCCAAACTAGTTGGTCTTAAGGCATTAGGTGTTTAGACACCCCTATGAGCTTAGTAACTCGGGTTATAGATACTAATACATAAATAATGCAATGTTTGATTCCCTTAAGCTTTTCTCCTGAACCCATGTAACAAACGTTGAGCCAATAGCTCCCAAGTTAGTTGACTTAGAGTATTAGGTGTTAAAACACCCCTTCAGGCTTAATTGCTTAGATTAGACAGGCTACGAAACTAAACTTATCTATATTTTTATTATCATTATTTTTTTTGTTTTTTTTTTTTACAATTTTATATACTATCCATTTCCCTTAGTTTTTATCTTTAACAAAATAACATAAATAATGTAATAATCCAATGTGCAACCTACAATCATATGTTAAAGTGTGTATGCGAAAATGAAGGTTTAAGAATACCTGTTAAATAAGTATATGAGCAGAGTTAAGTGATAACAATGCGAGAGTTTGTAAACCTGAATATTTCAAGAAGTATTCAAATAGACCTTGTTATGAATATTGCAAATAACTATTGAAAAATATTTATCAAGATACATCTCAAGAGTCAATAAAATTCCTCCTTACTCTATCATCTTAGTAATAACAGTTTTGTAATTGGTTTATGAAATAGAAAACACAGTTAGATTTTTTTATAAATATCAACTACTAGCCTCTCCCCCCAACCAAAACAAGACATTGTCCTTAATGTTCTAAGGTAGAAAGATAGAGTATCGAAGACATCACCTGAAATAACGACTACTGACAAACCTGAAACACACTTAAACAAATATAAGAAACAACAAAACACAAATATTATGCTCTATTAATAAAACCAAAAGACACAAAGATTCATAAATGAAGGCTCAAATCCAATCTAAACTTTTTACGGCTTTTCTTAGTTGATCAATTTATGTAACTCATGAAGGAATTAATTACAGGAGCGAAAGATTGTAATTGGTTAATCAATTATTTAATAGTAGCAGTAGAGATTATGATTTATCATGCCAAAAATATTAGAAATTTCTGTTCCACAACATGATCAAGAAAAGACAACAAGTTATCATAAAAATCATTAACATTTAACAGACCTATGAGTTTATAGTGAATGTGTAGTTGGGCCTAAGAAGAAATATGAAAGATATCTTCCAATGTGCCCAGAATACTTGGTAAAACAATGAAGCCATCAACGTGTTTAAACATTACATTCATTCGATCAGACATTGTGGAGACCTATAGTTCCTATCTAATTGTTTTTCCAGTGATGTCCTCATTTGCTAAAGCTTTGGGGACAACCCCAAAAACTTGACTACCTCCTAAAGATACAAATATTGACACTCCTCCCTTTAACTCAAGGCTGCCTCCCCCATACACTAAATTAATCTTTCTCTTAGATAGTACCTGACCAAGATGATTTACTAATTCTAAAAACTTTATTTCCTTCCCAAGACTGGATCCACCGAAAACACAAATGTTTCTTATGTGATGACTTGAGGAACCTGCCATTTCTACACATTTTTATAGCTATTGAATGTATGGGTTGAGTAGAAATGAAGGGAAGAAAAAAAAGATTTTATAGATGAGAACTTAAAAATACAATCATACCACCTATATGTAGGCCAGTTGAAGTCTCTCTCTCTCTCTCTCTCTCTCTCTCTCTTTCTCTCTCTTTATTTATTTATTTATATTTTAAAAAAATATGTATGTATAATTAGTTGTGATTGTGGCTCACACCTTTCCTTGGTTTTACGTCTAAGAATGGCTTAAACACCCTCTATGGGTTGCGAATAGGCTTGCCATCTAGTTTTTTAAAAACCAGCAAACATGGTCTTTTATAATCAGATGTCCAAGACTAAGTTGATCATGTTCTTTATGGAATTGTGACCATAAATCATGAATTAAATTTCACATCTCCATTAGGATGTGTCTCAAGAGTCAATAGAAGATTATTTAAAGACCCCTTACTCAGACCATCTTTAATGGATTATTTTATCTTCATGGTTTATAGATACCATTCCTAAAGAACAACATGTTGCATTACAAGTCCATCTAGCACATTTATGACAAACTTTTAGTTGTTTTGCAAGACATTTCTTTACAAAAGTTCTTTTACATGTTCCAGGCATGTGTGAAATTGACACGACCAAAAGATTGATATCTTCTCTTAAGTGCAAGAGTGTCGAAGTAATAAATAACCCTGCAAGACTAGGATCGAACCATAGGGAGGTTAATTGTATAAATTATAGAAGACAATAATACAAAAACAATAACAACAACAATAATAGTAGTAGTAGTAGTAGTAGTAGTAGTAATACTACTACTACTACTACTAATAATAATAATAAAGAAAAAGAAGGAGAAGAAGAAGAAGAAGATGAGAACTTTGAGATAGAATATTAATGTAATGATTAAACAATGATAACAACAACTGTCAAGGTTAGAGGTTGACACGACTAAAAGATTGATGTCTTCTCCCAAGTGCAGGAGTGTCGAAGTAATAAATAACCTGGTAAGACCGGGGTCGAACCACAGGGAGGTTAACTGTACAAATTATAAACAACAACAATAGTAACAATAACAACAACAATAATAATAGTAGCGATAATAATACTACTAATACTAGTAGTAGTAGTAGTAGTAGTAGTAGTACTAATAATAAATAATAATAATAATAATATTAGTAGTATTAGTAGTAGTAGTAGTAGTAATAATAATAATAATAATAAAGAAAAAGAAGGAGAAGAAGAAGAAAAAGAAGATGATAAGAACTTTGAGATGGAATATTAATGTAAGGATTAAACAATGATAATAACAAATGTCAAGGTTAGAGGTTCCACTAATGGTATATCAAACAAGTATAGTATAAACTCTTATTATTGAATTGGAAACCACACACAAAGGAGGTTACAATCAGATTATATATTGTTAACATAATTACATTAGTCATCTTATTCAATTAATGCTAATACTTGCAAATCTCGTCAAGCATTCATGATTATAACTTATGTTAACAACAAATCAAGTTCCTTTCATAGCTCAGGTGTCGGTTATACCATACATTATGGGCTATGAAAGTGCCAAGCATTTGTTGTACCAAGTGTTATATAACATAAATCAAAATTAATCATTTAACAAGCAAAGTATTAAAGAGTAAACAAGATAACAAATATAAAACATGTTAGTATCAAACATTAAAGTCCATATTAAGTTTACATTATACTTATTCTTACACCATTAGTGTAACCTTTTCACCTTGACATAATAAACTTAGCTAGACATAATGAAAGAAAGAAATATAAATAAACAAAATAAGAACATAAATAAGATAAGAGTAAAGGAAAGGAAATGAAAGGCATAAACTTGATATTAATGAAAGCAAAGCATAAACATTACAAAAAATACAAAGAGAGAAAGGAAAAGCATGATCTTGATCTGGAAACCAAGATGCCTAAATGCATGGAAAATGCCTCCTTTTATAGGCCAAAAATGGGAACTATTGATTTGATGACTAATTGATGAGTGGGTGGCCAACTCTTGACTTGGTGACAATCCTTATCTTCTCTTGTCTGTCTAAAACGTCATTGATAACGTCAAAATTGGAGCCACTCAAAAACATGAAAGTTGTAGGCAATTGTCTCAGCTGTCTTGTGTAAAAAATTATCGAACAGTGTTCCGGTTTGGATTGCACCGAAATCTCTTTTCTAATTTTGGTCATCTCTTTGCCCTTGCATTTTAAGTTTTTAAAGTCATCAATCAATCCTTTCATTTATGTGATAGGCCTACATTTAAAATGAACATTTACCATAAATTAAAGGTATCTTATATTATTAGATATATTATTATAAAACATGCTTTAATTAAGGGGTTATTGATACTTCAAGTGCAAAATGATGATATAAAACCATGATAAAAATGCACTTTTAAGTACTAATCACACCCCCCAACCAGCTTATTACTAGTCCCTAGTAATCAAAACGTTAAAATAGAAAAACAATTTGCAAATTCCAAAAAGCAAGGTATCCATCATTTAACTTCCATTAAGCTATCCAGATAAACAAACTCTCATTAAATTTATATATCTGCTCAATACCTCTTAACAAGATATTAATAAATCTTTCTTTTGTGCTCAATGTATCAACACATAATTATGGGGCTTTTCTTGGAAGAAAACAAAATTTTTGTTCTAATGTTTAAGGTTAACTTCCTTGGTTTGGGATTATTATTTTTGTCTTTTTTTTTGTCTTTTTTTTTTAAATATATATACATATAATTTAAAAACATCATGCATCTTTAACTCATGTAACGAGCTTTCAGCTAATGACTCCCATACCAGTTGGTCTTAGGGCATTAGGTGTTAAGAAACCCCTACGAGCTTACTAACTCGGGTTGCAGATTGTGATATGTAGATAGTGCAATGTTTGATTCCCTTAAGCTTTTCTCCTGAACCCATGTAACAAGCGTTGGGCCAATAACTCCTAAGTCAGTTGACTTTAGGGTATTAGGTGTTAAAACACCTATTCGGGCTTAATTGCTTAGGTTAGGGAGACTACGAAACCAAACTTATCTATATTTTTATTATTATCATTTTTTTTCTTTTTTTTAATTATATACAATCCCTTTCCCTTAGTTGTGACCTTTAACAAAAGAACATAAATAATGTAGTAATCCAATATGCAACTCACAATCATATGTTAAAGTGTGTGTGTCTAAATTAAGGTTTAAGAATACATGTTAAATAAGTATATGAGCAGAATTAAGTGGTAACAATACGAGAGTTTGTAAACCTGAATATTTCAGGAAGTATTATAATAGACCTTGTTAAGAATGGTTACTAAGATGCGTCTCAAGAGTCACTTTAACAAAAGAACTCCTTTACTCTGCCATCCTAGTAACAACAATTATGCACATGTTTTATGAAATGAATTTTTTTTTTATCAACTACTACCCTCCCCCCCCAATTAAAACGAGACATTGTCCTCAATGTTTAAAGGTAGAAAGATAGAGTATAGAAGATATCACCTGAAATAACAAACATTGACAAACCTGAAACACACTGAAACAAATATAAGTAACAACAAAACACAATAATAAAACCAAAAGACACAAAGATTCACAAATGAAGGCTCAAATCCAATCTAAACTTTTTATGGCTTTCCTTAGATGACCAATTTATGCGATTCATGGAGGGATCAATTACATGAATGAAAGATTGTAGTTGGTCAATCAATTGTTCAGCAGTAGCAGCAAAGATTATGATTTGTCATGCAGAAGATGTTAGAAATTCCTGTTCCACAGAATGATCAAGAAAAGACAACAACTTATCATAATAACCATTAACATTTAACAAACCTATAGGTTTATGGTGAATGTGCAGTTGGGCCCAAGAGGAAATATGAAAGATCTCTTCCAATGTGCCTAGACCACCTGGTAAAGCAATGAAGGCATCACCATGGTTAAACATTACATTCATTCGAGCCGACATTGTGGAGACCTGAAGTTCCTCTCCAATTGTTTTTCCAATGATGTCCCCTTATGTTAAAGCTTTGGGGACGACCCCCAAAACTTGACTACCTCTTAAAAATACAGCTATTGACACACCTCCCATTAACCCAAGACTGCCTTCCCCATACACTAAATGAATCTTTCTCTCAGCTAGCACTTGACCAAGATGATTTGCTGATTCTAAAAACTCCTTTTCTTTCCCAGGACCAGATCCACCGAAAACACAAATATTTCTTATATGATGACTTGAGGAACTTGCCATTTCTACACACTTCTGTATTTGTTGAATGTATGGGTTGAGTAGAAATAAAAGGAAGGAAAAGAGGGTTTTATAGATGAGAAATTAGAAAGGCAATCATAACACCTATATGTAGGCCAGCTGGAGTCTCACTCTCTCTCTCTTTTTATTTATTTATCTATTTACTTTTGAAAAAGCATGTGTATGTACAGGTAGTTGTAATTGTGGCTCACATCTTCCTTTGGTTTTATGTCCAAGAACGACTTAAACACCCTTTATGGGTCGGGAATAGGCTTCCCATCTAGTTTTCTTAAAAACTGGCAAACAGGGTCTTTTTTAGTCAGATTCCCAAGACTAAGTCGATCATGTTCTTTATGAAATAGTGGCCATAAATCATGAATTACACGATGCACATCTCCACTAGGATGCGTCTCAAGAGTCAGTAGAAGATTATCTAAAGACTCCTTACTCAGGCCATCCTTAATGAATTGTATTTTATCTTCACGGTTTATAGATACCATTCCTAAAGAATGACATTGTGTATTACAAGTCCATCTAGCACATCGATGACAGACTTCTAGTCGTTTTGCACGACGTTTCTTTGCAAAAGTGCTTTTACCTGTTCCAGGCATGTGTGAAATGAAAGAGTTAGAGGACTTACCTGATAATCAGACCTTTGCTTCAATCAACTAGCGAATATCTTCAGGAATTCCATGATTCATTAACAATCTCAATCTTGCACATCTAGCACGGTAAATTTTTGTATTCGCATTCTGAGGTAGAGCGGGAAAATACTTTTTCAATTTTTCAAGATTAGTGTCCATTTTCAAATGAGAATTGGAAGAGAGATTCAAAGAATTGAACAGATATATACACAGATATCAATAATTGTGGGAAACTGAAAGAACCGACTTAAGTCACGGAGTACCGTTATCCGCCATTTGACCGGGGTGAAAGAAACTTGCAAAAATCACTCAAAAAGAAACAAAAATAAAATAAAATAAAATCAATATTTATATAAGAAACAAAAATAAAATAAAATAAAATAAAATAAAATCAATCTTTATATACAGGATCACCCAATTCAATAGAGTTATGTTCAACTGAAAAATTGTCAAAGTAAACTTTCAGACGATGTCCATTTACCTTGAAAACATTGCCATTCTTTGGATTCTCGATGTCATAGGCCCCATATGGATACACATGTTTCACAATAAAAGGACCGCTCCATCTTGATCTTAATTTTCCAGGAAATAAATGCAGTCGAGAATTATAAAGCAAGACTTTTTTACCAACATTGAAGGTTTTTCTCTGTATTTTCTTGTCATGAAATTCTTTTATTCTTGCTTTATGAATTCTTGAATTTTCATATGCATCATTTCTTATTTCCTCAAGCTCATTTATTTGTAATTTTCGTAGTTGACTAGCATCATCCAGATTTGAATTGAAAGCTTTAATAGCCCAATAAGCTTTATGTTCAAGTTCCACAGGCAAGTGACAAGGTTTTCCATAGACTAGTCTATAAGGTGACATACCTAATGATGTTTTATAAGCAGTTTGATAAGCCCAAAGTGCATCATTAAGTCTTAAAGACCAATCTTTCCTATTAGGGTTCACTGTTTTCTCCAAAATATGTTTGATCTCCCTATTAGCAAGCTCTACTTGTCCACTTGTTTGAGGGTGATAAGGGGTGGCAACTTTGTGTGTGATTCCATATTTCTTCATTAAAGACTCAAATGGCTTGTTGCAGAAATGTGTTCCACCATCACTTATTATGGCTCGAGGGACTCCAAATCGACTCAAAATATTTTCTTTCAAAAACTTTATCACTATTTTGTGATCATTGTTTCGACTTGGAATTGCCTCTATCCATTTTGAAACATAATCTACTGCGACTAATATGTATAAGAAACCAAATGATGGAGGGAATGGGCCCATGAAATCTATACCCCAACAGTCAAAGATCTCAATGACAATAATAGGGTTTAAAGGCATCATGTGACGTTTTGAAATAGATCCCAACTTTTGACAATTTTCACAAGACTTGCAGAATGCATGTGAGTCCTTGAACATGGTGGGCCAATAAAATCCATTTTGAAAGATTTTTACAACTGTCTTTTTTGACGAGAAATAACTTCCACATGCTTCAAAATGACAAAATTTAATGACACTACTTACCTCATTGTCGGGAATGAATCTTTGAAATATTTGATCAGGACAATATTTGAATAAGTTAGGGCCATCACAATAAAAGCTCTTCACTTCGTTCAAAAACTTTTCTTTGTCTTGAGTACTCCAATCAGTTGGCAAATCTCCTAAAGCAAGAAAATTAATATTTTTATCATACCAAGGCATTGGACTAAGAGAAAGTAAGGATCCGTTAGGAAAGTAATCATCGATTGGTGTGATGTCAGATGTCGAATCTATTGTCACTATTGACAAAAGATTCGCATCAACATTTTCGGTGCTTGTTTCATCCATGATTTCTTCCTTAGAATAAATCATTTGCAAATCTTCAGATTCATCTAACTCATTTTTACTTAAAGTAGATTCAAGTTGATCATAAACTAATTCATCAATATGATCTACTTCTTGTAAATCATTATCATCTCCAGGTTGCTTGCAAATGTTGAAAATATTCATCTCCAATGTCATGTTTCCAAATGATAGCTTCATCAGTCCATTCCTACAATTAATCAATGCGTTAGAGGTTGCAAGAAACGGACGTCCTAAAATAACAGGAAATGAATTACATGCTTCAACAGGTTCTGTGTCCAAGACAATAAAATCCACAGGATAAATGAATTTATCGACTTGTACTAACACATCTTCAATTATTCCTCTAGGCACTTTTATAGATCTATCGGCAAGTAAAAGAGTTATAGAAGTTGGTTTTAACTCACCTAGATTGATAGTCTGAAAAACTGAATATGGAAGTAAATTCACACTAGCTCCAAGATCAAGTAAGGCTCTTTCAATTTTATGCTCTCCAATAAAGCAAGAAATTGTAGGACAACCAGGGTCTTTATATTTCAAAGCATTATTATTTTGAAGAATAGCACTTACTTGTTCGGCTAGAAAGGCTTTCTTTTTCACATTCAGTTTCCTCTTCACAGTGCATAGATCTTTCAAAAATTTAGCATAGGAAGGAACCTGTTTAATAGCATCCAGCAAAGGTATATTGATCCTTACCTGTTTGAAAATTTCAAAAATTTCAGAGTTGTGATTGACTTTCCTTTGTTTGGTCATGACTTGAGGAAATGGAAGTGCTGGCGGTGAATCAGTAGTTTCTTTGCAATTTTCAGATTCAACCCCTTTCTTACCCTCAGAGATTGACTCATCATCTTTCTCATAAGGTTCAAGAGAGGGTTTTTCAATAACCTTACCTCTGCACAAAGTAGTGACTGATTTGACTTGATCCATGTGTTGGCTTCCGGAACTACTTGCATTTGCATTGTATTGCCCCTTGGGATTTTGTTGTGGTTGCGATGGAAACTTACCTTTCTCTTGGAAACTGAGAGCAGATGTTAATTTTGCAAGAGTATCTTTAAAATCTGTCATGTTTTGAGCAAGTTGAGTATTGATTGTCTCTTGCTTTTCAATGAATGCATGCAATGTTTCCTCAAGATTTCTTCTAAGAGGTGGAGCATAAGGAGGTGCATATCCATGAGAATTTTGGAAATTGTGGTGTGCTTGAAACGGTGGTTGTGAAGTTTGTGCATTGTTGTTCTCACTCTTCCAACTAAAATTTGGATGATTTCTCTAACCAAGGTTTTATGTTTGTGAGTATGGGTTATGGTTGGCCCTTTGGAAACTATTTAAAGCATGGGCTTGTTCATAGAGACATTCCTTAAAAGAAGGCAAGGTTGGACAATCGTTGGTTGAGTGTTCATTTGTTTCACAGATTTGACACATAATGTTTTCAACAGATTTTAATTTACCACTATTTTTCAATTCTAGTGCCTCGACTTTTCTAGCTAAAGATGCAAACTTGGCTTGAAGGTCATGATCTTCCCTAAGGTTGTACATACCTCCACTAGATGTATGAGGTTGAGTTTTACTCGATGCCTCATAAGTACCTGCGGTGTCCCAATTTTGAGCATTTTCAGCTAACAAGTCTAAGTACTCCATTGCTTCATCAGGGTCTTTATCTTCAAAAGTTCCATTGCACATATTTATCTTCAAAGGTTCCGTTACACATCAATTCAACCATTTGCCTATCTCTAGGTGTTAACCCTTCATAAAAATGTGAAACCAATCTCTATGTTTCAAAACCATGATGAGGGCAAGTACTAAGCAAGTCTCGATACCTATCCCAACATTGGTAAAATGTTTCTCCTGGTTTTTGAGTGAAAGTGGTGATTTGTCTTTTTAAAGAGTTTGTTCTATGAGATGGGAAAAACTTCTTTAAAAACTGTTGTTGCATTTCATCTCAAACACGAATGGATCCTGGTCTCAAATTTTGTAGCCATGTTTTAGCTTTATCTTTTAATGAAAAAGGAAAAAGCTTTAATCTGATGGTGTTCATGCTACAATTTAAATTATTATATGTGTTGCAGACCTCCTCAAATTCCCTTAAATGCAAGTAAGAGAATATAATTGGAAACCACACACAAATGAGGTTCCAATCATATTATAGATTGTTAACATGATTACATTAGTCATCTTATTCGATTAATGCTAATACTTGTAAATCTCGTTAAGCATTCATGATATAATGTTAACAACAAATCAAGTTCCTTTCATAGCTCAAGTGTCGGTTATACCATACAGTATGGGCTATGAAAGTGCCAAGCATTTGTTGTACCAACTGTTATACAATATAAATCAAGATTAGTCATTTAACAAGCAAAGTATTAAAGAGTGAACAAGATAACAAATATAAAACATGTTAGTACCAAACATTAAAGTCCATATTAAGTTTATACTATACTTATTCTTACACCATTAGTGTAACCTTTTCACCTTGACATAATAAACTTAGCTAGACATAATGAATGAAAGAAAAATAAATAAACAAAATAAGAACATAAATAAGATAAAAGTTAACTAAGTAAATGAAAGGAAATGAATGGCATAAACTTGATATTAATGAAAGCAAAGCATAAACATTACAAAAAATACAAAGAGAAAGCAAGAGCATGATCTTGATCTGGAAACCAAGATGTCTAAATGCATGGCAAATGCCTCCTTTTGTAGGCCAAAATTAGGAACTATTGATTTGATGACTAATTGATGAGTGGGTGACCAACTCTTGACTTGGTGACAATCCTTATCTTCTCTTGTCTGCCCAAAACGTCATTCTTTCCTTGTTTGCCCGAAACGTCATTAATAATGTTAAAATTGGAGCCATTTGATACATGAAAGTTGTAGGAAATTGTCTTAGCTTTCTTGTGTAAAAACTTCAGCTCATTTGGACATCTAGAACGCCAGATATGGGCCAAATACTAAACAGTGCTCGGGCTGGAAGATAAATTCAGACTTCTTTGTTGTTGCTACAATTTGGACTTGAAAATGGCCTTTTTAGATCTTGGGCTTCATATGAAAGTTGTAGGCCTATGTCTTAAATTTCCATCCATATAACGTAGACCTAAATCTAAGATCTACAGCTCCAGATATGACCTAATTACCAAACAGTGTTCCAGTTTGGATTGCACCGACATCTCTTTTCTAAGTTTGGTCATCTCTTTGTCCTTCCAATTTCAGTTCTTAAATTCATCAATCAATCCTTGCATTTATGTGATAGGCTTGTATTTAAAATGAACATTTACCACAAATTAAAGATATCTTATATTATTAGATATATTATTATAAAACATGTTTTAGTTAAGGAGTTATTGATACTTCAAGTGCAAAATGATGATATAAAACCTTGATAAAAATACACTTTTAAGTATCAATCATTAATAAAAATTTTCAATTATATGAAATGAAAATCTAGATTATGGTGCAACAAGTCATTCATTAGAGGACTTAGAAGAAACTCTTAACCCTTCTAGAAATAATGGAAGTGATGTTTTATCTATTCCTACTCTTATTAAGTAAGCTCATGAGTAATCTCAACCTTGTAAAAACATTCATGAACTAATTCCTTGTTGTTTATTTGAGATTGAAGGGGAAGTGTTCATGATTGCTCTACAAGATGATAAAGAGCCTAAAACATTCAGTTATGGTCTCTTTGGTTCTAAAGCAAGAGAATGGATTGAAGCTATGGAAGAAGAAATGGAGTCGATGAAAACTAATCAAGTTTGGGACTTGGTTAATTTACCGTTAGGACAAAGATCCATTAAAAATATATGTGTTTTTAAAATTCAATGTAAGATAGATGAGTCAATAGAACGTTATAAGACTCAACTAGCAGTGAAAGGCTACATGATTGATACTTAAAAGTGTATTTTTATCAAGGTTTTATATCATCATTTTGCACTTGAAGTATCAATAACTCCTTAACTAAAGCATGTTTTATAATAATATATCTAATAATATAAGATACCTTTAATTTATGGTAAATGTTCATTTTAAATTCAAGCCTATCACATAAATGAAAAGATTGATTGATGAATTTAAGAACTGAAATTGAAAGGATAAAGAGATGGCCAAACTTAGAAAAGAGATGTCGGTGCAATCCAAACCAGAACACTATTTGGTAATTGGGTCATATCTGGAGCTATAGATCTCAGATTTTGGTCTAATTTATATGGATGGAAAGGTAAGACATAGGCCTACAACTTTCATATAGAGCCTAAGATCTAAAAATGCCATTTTCAAGTCCAAATTATTGCAACAACAAAGAAGCCCGAATCTATCCTCCAACCTGAGCACTGTTCAGTCTTTTGGCCATATCTGGAGTTCTAGAAGTCGAAATGAGCTAAACTTTTTACACAAGAAAGCTGAGACAATTTTCTACAACTTTTATATAAGTGACTCCAATTTTGACGTTATCAATGATGTTTTAGGCAGACAAAAGCAGATAAGGATTGTCACCAAGTCAAGAGTTGGTCACCCACTCATTAATTAGTCATCAAATCAATAGTTCCCAATTTTGGCCTATAAAAGGAGGCATTTGCCATGCATTTAGGCATCTTGGTCTCCAGATCAAGATCATGCTTTTGATTTCTCTCTTTGTATTTTTTGTAATGTTTATGCTTTGCTTTCATTAATATCAAGTTTATGCCTTTCATTTCCTTTCCTTTACTTAATTAACTTTTATCTTGTTTTGTTTATTTATTTTTCTTTCTTTTATTATGTTTAGCTAAGTTTATTATGTCAAGGTGAAAAGGTTACACTAATGGTGTAAGAATAAGTATAATGTAAACTCAATATGGACTTTAATGTTTAATACTAACATGTTTTGTATTTGTTATCTTGTTCACTCTTTAATACTTTGTTTGTTAAATGACTAATCTTGATTTATGTTGTATAACACTTGGTACAACAAATGCTTGGCACTTTCATAGCCCATATTGTATGGTATAACCGACACCTGAGCTATGAAAGGAACTTGATTTGTTGTTAACATAAGTTATAATCATGAATGCTTGACGAGATTTACAAGTATTAGCATTAATTGAATAAGATGACTAATGTAATCATGTTCGAATAAGATGACTAATACAATCATGTTAACAATCTATATTCTGATTGGAACCTCCTTTGTGTGTGGTTTCCAATTGAATAATAAGAGTTTATACTATACTTGTTTGACATACCATTAGTGGATTCTCTAACCTTGACATTTGTTATTATCATTGTTTAATCATCACATTAATATTCCATCTCAAAGTTCTCATCTTCTTCTCTTTTTTTTCTTTATTATTATTATTATTATTATTATTATTATTAGTATTAGTATTAGTATTACTACTACTGTTATTATTATTATTGTTGTTGTTGTTGTTGTTGTTGTTGTTATTGTTGTTGTTGTTGTTATTGTTATTTATAATTTGTACAATTAACCTCCATGTGGTTCGACCCCGGTCTTGCTGGGTTATTTATTACTTCGACACTCCTGCACTTGGGAGAAGACATTAATCTTTTAATCGTGTCAAATTTTTGGCGCCGTTGCCGGGGAGGTAACTTCTTGTACAAATTATAGTATTTATTTTATTTTCTCTTTTCACTTTTCTTGTTTATAACTTTGTTTCTTTTCTCTTGTTTCTTCTTCTTTTGTTTTCTTTTTCCTTTTATTCTATTCCTACACGTGCATGAGAGTGTGGTCACGTACATCAAGTGGTAGACTTTGTAGGGTATCCTCATCATTTTCAGAAAATATGGCTGAAGAAGATAATCAATCACTTCATCATGAGAATTATGAGAATAATCGTGCTAGAACACTTAGAGACCACATGAATCCCATAAGAACAAGGGCACCATCATGCATAGTTTTTCCTCCCGATGCATCTCATTTTAATTTTAAACCAGGTATTATTCAACTTTTACCTTCTTTTCATGGCTTAGAATTGAAAAATCCATAATTGCATTTAAGGGAATTTGAGGAGGTCTGCAACACATATAATAATTTAAATTATAGCATGAACACCATCAGATTAAAGCTTTTTCCTTTTTCATTAAAAGATAAAGCTAAAACATGGCTACAAAATTTAAGACTAGGATCCATTCGTGCTTGGGATGAAATACAACAATAATTTTTAAAGAAGTTTTTCCCATCTCACAGAACAAATTCTTTCAAAAGACAAATCACCACTTTCACTCAAAAAACAGGAGAAACATTTTACCAATGTTGGGATAGGTATCGAGACTTGCTTAGTACTTGCCCTCATCATGGTTTTGAAACATGGAGATTGGTTGTTTTGAAATATGGAGATTGGTTTCACATTTCTATGAAGGGTTAACACCTAGAGATAGGCAAATGGTTGAATTGATGTGCAATGGAACTTTTGAAGATAAAGATCCTGATGAAGCAATGGAGTACTTAGACTTGTTAGCTGAAAATGCTCAAAATTGGAACACCGCGGGTACTTATGAGGCATCGAGTAAAACTCAACCTCATATATCTAGTGGAGGTATGTACAACCTTATGGAAGATCATGACTTTCAAGCCAAGTTTGCATCTTTAGCTAGAAAAGTCGAGGCACTAGAATTGAAAAAGAGTGGTAAATTAAAATATGTTGAAAACATTGTGTGTCAAATATGTGAAACAAATGAACACTCAATCAATAATTGTCCAACCTTGCCTTTTTTTAAGGAATGTCTCCATGAACAAACCCATGCTTTAAAAAGTTTCCAAAGGGCTAACCACAACCCATACTCACAAACATACAACCCTGGTTGGAGAAATCACCCAAATTTTAGTTGGAAGAGTGAGAACAACAATGTATAAACTTCACAACCACCATTTCAAGCACACCATACTTTTCAAAATTCTCATGGATATGCACATCCTTATACTCCACCTCCTAGAAAAAATCTTGAGGAAACATTGCATGCATTCATTGAAAAGCAAAAGACAATCAATACTTAACTTGCTCAAAACATTACAGATTTTAAAGATGCTTTTGCAAAATTAACATCTGCTCTCAGTTTTCAAGAGAAAGGTAAGTTTTCATCTCAACCACAACAAAATTCCAATGGGCAATACAATACAAATGCAAGTAGTTCCGGAAGCCAACACATGGATCAAGCAAATCAGTCACTACTCTTCGCAATGGTAAGGTTATTGAAAAACCCACTCTTGAACCTTGTGAGAAAGATAATGAGTCAATCTCTGAGGGTAAGGAAGGGGTTGAATATGAAAATTGCAAAGAAACGACTGATTCCCCGCCAGTACTTCCATTTCCTCAAGCCATGACCAAAAAAAGGAAAGTCAATCACAACTCTGAAATCTTAGAAACTTTCAAACAAGTAAGAATCAATATACCTTTGCTGGATGCTATTAAACAGGTTCCTTCCTATGCTAAAGTTTTGAAAGATCTATGCACTGTGAAGAGGAAACTTAATGTGAAAAAGATAGCCTTTCTAGCCGAACAAGTAAGTGCTATTCTTCAGAATAATAATGCTTTAAAATATAAAGACTCTGGTTGTCCTACAATTTCTTGCTTTATTAGAGAACATAAAATTAAAAGAGCCTTACTTGATCTTGGAGCCAGTGTGAATTTACTTCCATATTCAGTTTTTCACAGTCTCAATCTAGGTGAGTTAAAACCAACTTCTGTAACTCTTTTACTTGCCGATAGATCTATAAAAGTACCTAGAGGAATAGTCAAAGATGTGTTAGTACAAGTCGATAAATTCATTGATCTTGTGGATTTTGTTGTCTTGGACACACAACCTGTTGAAGCATGTAATTCATTTCCTGTTATTTTAGGACGTCCGTTTCTTGCAACTTCTAACGCATTGATTAATTGTAGGAATGGACTGATGAAGCTATCATTTGGAAACATGACATTAGAGATGAATATTTTCAACATTTGCAAGCAACCTGGAGATGATAATGATTTACAAGAAGTAGATCATATTGACAAATTAGTTTATGATCAACTTGAATCTACTTTAAGTAAAAATGAGTTGGAGGAATTTGAAGATTTGCAAATGATTTATTCTGAGGAAGAAATCACGGATGAAAAACACACCGAAAATGTTGATGCGGATCTTTTGTCAAAAGTTACAACGGATTTGACATCTGACATCACACCAATCAATGATTACTTTCCTAACGAATCCTTACTTTCTCTTAGTCCAATGCCTTGGTATGATAAAAATATCAATTTTCTTGCTTTAGGAGATTTACCAGCTGATTGGAGTACAGGCATGCATTCTGCAAAACTTTGCCATTCTGAAGCATGTGGAAGTTATTTCTCGTCAAAAAAGACAGCTACAAAAACTTTTAAAATGGATTTTATTGGCCCACCATGTTCAAGGACGGGCATGCATTCTGCAAAACTTGTGAAAATTGTTAAAAAGTTGATAATAGTCAAAAAAATTTGTTTTATAATTCTCAACTCTATGCATTCCCTAGAGAGCTAAGATCAAGATAGAGCAATCCTTATGGGGCCTTTGATATTGAGAATTCAATGAATGACAATGTTTTTAAGGAAAATGGCATCGTTTGAAAGCTTACTTTGATAATTTTCCTAGTGAAAATGAATCAACTGGTTGAAATGATCTTGTAGATAAAGGTTGATTATTTTTTTTTTATCACATTGTTTTTGAGTTTCTTTTTGAGTGATTTTTGCTAGTTTCTCTCACCCCGGTCAAATGGCGAATAACGGTACTCCGTGACTTAAGTCGGTTCTTTCAGTTTCTCACAATAACTGATATCTGTGTATATATTTGTGCAATTCTTTGAATCTCTCTTCCTTGAAAATAGAAACTAATCTTGAAAAATTGAAAAAGTATTTTCTCGCTCTGCCTTAGAATGCGATTACAAAAATTTACCATGCTAGATGTGTAAGATTGAGATTGTTAATGAATCATGGAATTCCTGAAGATATTCGCTGGTTGATTAAAGCAAAGGTCCAATTATCAGGTAAGTCCTCTAACTCCTTCATTTCACACATGCTTGGAATAGGTAAAAGCATTTTTGCAAAGAAACGTCGTGCAAAACGACTGAAAGTCTGTCATCGATGTGCTAGATGGACTTGTAATACACAATGTCATTCTTTAGGAATGGTATCTATAAATCGTAAAGATAAAATACAATTCATTAAGGATGGCCTGAATAAGGAATCTTTAGATAATCTTCTATTGACTCTTGAGACGCATCCTAATGGAGATGTGCATCGTGTAATTCATGATTTATGGCCATTATTTCATAAAGAACATGATCGACTTAGTCTTGGGAATCTGACTAAAAAAGACCCTATTTTCCAGTTTTTAAGAAAACTGGATGGGAAGCATATCCCCGACCCATCGAGGGCGTTTAAGCCGTTCTTGGACGTAAAACCAAGAGAAGATGTGAGCCACAATCATAACTACTTGTACATAGACATGCTTTTTCAAAAATAAATAAAGAGAGAGAGAGTGTGTGTGAGACTCTAGCTGGCCTACATATAGGTGGTATGATTGCCCTTTTAATTTCTCATCTATAAAATCCTCTCTTCCTTCCCTTCATTTCCACTTAACCGATACATTCATCAAATATAGAAGTGTGTAGAAATGGAAAGTTCCTCAAGTCATCACATAAGAAATATTTGTGTTTTTGGTGGATCTAGTCCTGGGAAAGAAAAGGAGTTTTTAGAATCAGCAAATCATCTTGGTCAAGTGCTAGCTGAGAGAAAGATTCATTTAGTGTATGGGGGAGGCAGTCTTGGGTTAATGGGAGGTGTGTCAATAGCTGCATTTTTAGGAGGTAGTCAAGTTTTGGGGGTCATCCCCGAAGCTTTAGCACAAGGGGACATCATTGGAAAAATAATTGGAGAGGAACTACAGGTCTCCACAATGTTTGCTCGAATGAAAGCAATGTTTAACCATGCTAATGCCTTCATTGCTTTACCAGGTGGTATAGGCACATTGGAAGAGATCTTTCATATTTTCTCTTGGGCCCAACTGCACATTCACCATAAACCCATAGGTTGGTTAAATGTTAATGGTTATTATGATAAGTTGTTGTCTTTTCTTAATCATGCTGTGGAACAGGAATTTCTAACATCTTCTGCACGACAAATCATAATCTCTGCTGCTACTACTGAACAATTGATTGACCACCTATAATCTTTCATTCCTGTAATTGATCCTTCCATGAGTCGCATAAATTGGTCAACTAAGGAAAGCTGTAAAAAGCTTAGATTGGATTTGAGCCTTCATTTGTGAATCTTTGTGTTTTTGGTTTTATTATTGTGTTTTGTTGTTACTTATATTTGTTTCAGTGTGTTTCAAGTTTGTTAGTGTTCATTATTTCAAGTGATATCTTTTATACTCTATCTTTCTATCTTTAAACATTGAGAACAATGTCTTATTTTAGTTGGGGGGAGAAGGTAGTAGCTAAAAAAAAAAACTGTGTTTTTTATTTCATAAAGCATGTGCAAAATTGTTGTTACTATGATGGCAGAGTAAGGAGAACTTTTATGACTCTTGAGACGCATCTTAGTAATCATTCGTAACAAGGTCTATCATAATACTTCTTGAAATATTCAGATTTATAAACTTTTGCATTGTTATCACTTAATTCTGCTCATATACTTATTTAACATATGATTGTGGGTTGCATATTGAATTATTACATTATTTATGTTCTTTTGTTAAAGGTAACAACTAAGGGAAAGGGATAGTATATAATTAAAAAAAAAAGAAAAAAATGAAGAAAAAAAAGAAAAAATGATTATAATAAAAATATAGATAAGTTTGGTTTTGTAGCCTCCCTAACCTAAACAATTAAGCCCGAATGGGTGTTTTAACACCTAATACCCTAAAGTCAACTGACTTGGAAGCTATTGGCCTAACGCTTATTACATGGGTTGAGGAGAAAAGATTAAGGGAATCAAACATTGCACTATCTACATATCAATATCTGCGACCCGAGTTACTAAGCTCGTAAGGGTGTCTTAACACCTAATGCCCTAAGACCAACTGGTCTGGGAGTCATTAGCTGAAAGCTCATTACATGGGTTAAAGATGCATGGTGTTTTAAGTTATATGTATATATATTAAAAAATAAAAATAATAATAATCCCAACCTAAGGAAGTTAACCTTAAACATTAGAACAAAAATTTTGTTTTCATTCAAGAAAAACCCCATAATTACGTGTTGATATATTGAGCACAAAAGAAAGGTTTATTAATATCTTGTTAAGAGGTATTGAGCAGATATATAAATTTAACGAGAGTTTGTTTATCTGGATAGATTAATGGAAGTTAAATGATGACTACCTTGCTTTGTGGAATTTGCAATGTATTTTTCTATTTTAATGCTTTGATTACTAGGGACTAGTAATAAGCTAGTTGGGGGGTGTGATTGATACTTAAAAGTGCATTTTTGTCAAGGTTTTATATCATCATTTTGCTCTTGAAGTATCAATAACTCCTTAACTAAAGCATGTTTTATAATAACGTATCTAATAATATAAGATACCTTTAATTTGTGGTAAATATTCATTTTAAATGCAGGCCTATCACATAAATAAAAGAATTGATTGATGAATTTAAGAACTAAAATTGAAAGGACAAATAGATGGCCAAACTTAGAAAGAGATGGTGGTGCAATCCAAACCGGAACACTGTTCGGTAATTGGGTCATATCTGGAGCTATAGATTTCAGATTTAGGTCTAATTTATATGGATGGAAAGGTAAGACATAAGTCTACAACTTTCATATGGAGCCCAAGATCTAAAAAGGACATTATCAAGTCCAAATTGTAGCAACAACAAAGAAGCCCGAATCTGTCTTCCAGCCCGAGCACTGTTCGGTATTTTGGCCATATCTGGAGTTCTAGAAGTCCAAATGAGCTGAAGTTTTTACACAAGAAAGCTGAGACAATTGCCCACAACTTTCATGTTTGCAACTGGCTCCAGTTTTGACGTTATCAATGACGTTTTGGGCAGACAAAAGAAGATAAGGATTGTCACCAAGTCAAAAGTTGGCCACCCACTTATCAATTAGTCATCAAATCAATAGTTCCCATTTTTGGCCTATAAAAGGAGGCATTTGCCATGCATTTAGGCATCTTGGTTTCCAGATCAAGATCATGCTCTTCCTTTCTCTCTTTGTATTTTTTATGCTTTGTTTTCATTAATATTAAGTTTATGCCTTTCATTTCCTTTCCTTTACTTAGTTAACTTTTATGTTCTTATTTTGTTTATCTATTTTGCTTTCTTTCATTATGTCTAGCTAAGTTAATTATGTCAAGGTGAAAAGGTTACACTAATGGTGTAAGAATAAGTATAATGTAAACTTAATATGGACTTTAATGTTTGATACTAACATGTTTTATATTTGTTATCTTGTTCACTCTTTAATACTTTGCTTGTTAAATAACTAATCTTGATTTATGTTGTATAACACTTGGTACAACAAATGCTTGGCACTTTCATAGCCCATAATGTATGGTATAACCGACACCTGAGCTATGAAAGGAACTTGATTTATTGTTAACATAAGTTATAATCATGAATGCTTGACGAGATTTACAAGTATTAGCATTAATTGAATAAGATGACTAATGTAATCATGTTAACAATATATAATCTGATTGGAACCTCCTTTGTGTGTGGTTTCCAATTCAATAATAAGAGTTTATACTATACTTGTTTGATATACCATTAGTGGAACCTCTAACCTTGACATTTGTTATTATCATTGTTTAATCGTTACATTAATATTCCATCTCAAAGTTCTCATCTTCTTCTTCTTCTTCTCCTTCTTTTTCTTTATTATTATTATTATTATTATTATTA
>NW_011500263.1:153558-182551 GCF_000495115.2 Populus euphratica
TTATTATTGTTGTTGTATTATTGTTATTTATAATTTGTAAAATTAACCTCCCTGTGGTTCGACCCCGGTCTTGCCAAGTTATTTATTACTTTGATGCTCCTGCACTTGGGAGAGGACATTAATCTTTTCGTCGTGTCAGCTGTAGTCGCATATATGGACTTAAAGTTATACCAAATAGATGTTAGAACTGCTTTTTTCAATGAAAAACTAAATGAGAAGATCTATATTGATCAACCTTTAGGATTCGAGACTAAAAGATAAGAGCACAAAGTTTACAAACTTTAAAGATCCATATATAGTCCTAAACAAGCTTCTAAACAAATGAAATATCAAGTTTCATTAAGCTATCTTTAAGGATGGTTTTACAATGATGGAAGAAGACCATTGCGGGTATTTAAAATGTTCTAACAATAGTTTTATAATATTTTTCTTATATGTTAATGACATCTTAATAGTTACAAATGGCAAAGAAATGATTTTTACTACTAAAAGGTGGTTATCATCAAACTTTAAAATGAAATACATGGGTGAGGCCAACTATGTTCTTAGTGTGAAAATCATAAAAGATCGTGCTAAAAGACTTTTGGGTTTAATTTAAGAGACTTACATGAAAATGATGTTAGAGCACTATCATATGCAAGATAATAAGCCAATGGACACTCCTATTGATAAAAGCTTGATCCTAAACCATGATATGTGTCCCAAAACTCTAAAGGAAAAGAAAACTATCTAGAGTACCTTATGTCGTTTCATCGATAGTTTGATGCATATAATGATATGCACATGTCCCAATATATGTTATGTTGTTGGATTGGTTGGCCAATATCAATCAAACCCTAGTCAGAAACACTGAATAACAGTCAAAAGGATTATACAAAGGCTTATAATGATTGAATAATGAATAAATATCATTAGTGTATAATGTTATTCATTATTTGTTTTGTGGAATATATTATAAGTATCATATAGTATAATTTGTTAAAGTATATCGATAAAGTTAGATTGGCTCACTCACATGAACAATCACATCTAGCACTCGTAAGGTGAGTAGACATGAGTCTATTTGAGTTTTAATGCTCAATAAGCAATTTAGATGCAATGAGAGTAATTTTAAGTCAAAGCAATTATTAAAAAGTCACATTGGTTAGGACTCAGATGAGGTTCTTAAATAAAAGAATCGTCATGAATGAATTGCCACAATTCATGTGTCTATTGTGATTGAAGCCAAGTATGAAATTATTCATCTACTTCTAATGAAAATGAACAAATAAAAAAATTTAATTTGAAGTCTATATTTTTAGTAACAAGACTTAAACTCGTATGATGTATTTCCTCTAACAAGAAGAGCAATGACATACATTTTTGGTCTTTAGAAAAAAAAAAGTAAGCTCCACTATAACATGTATTTCATACTATATGAGCTAACGACCATTACATGAATAAAAAATGGATCCCTACTTCTTTATTATGTGAATCTTGAAAATCATACCTAAGATTTCAAAATCTTATCTTTTGTGACTTTTAACTATATCAAGAGGCAATGTATAAATAATCTCTACTTTAGAAGTATATCTTATGGTCATAAAATGATTCGACTTAAAGAAATACTCTTAAGAAAGCGAGTTAATTCAGATTTAATTAATATGAGAGAGAGAGAGAGAAATAATAATTTTAGTTTTATACATGTTACTTGTTTTCACCAGCTGGGATCATATCATTTGAATAAATTTGATATGACTTAGAATCCTTGTAGTTGTAAGAATAGATTGAGTAAGAAATTCTTGAGCGATTATATTCAATCCCATGCAACTAAAAATGCTTAAGGTATATTAGTACATGTTAAGGAATAATAAATTGTAAGGTTGATGTCTCCTATATAATTAAGTTTATATATTGGAGCTCCTTTCATTGTGTACTTTAGGTCATATGGTCCACTCGTCTACTTGTCAAGTATAAAATTTTTATGCAAGTTTGAAATATAATATGTTAGATAGATCCAGTCCTTCATAGACAAGTGAGAGAAATTAATTATTGGGTTAAGCCTGATTTGTCCATGTGGAATGAACCTGGTCCAAGTATTTAGAAGGGTTGCTAAATAAAGTAATTGCTTCTTGTACTTATATAAATAGGGACATAACCCATATGAAGGTATAAGTTTTTATTTGTTAAAAGAATAATCTTTTTTTTTTTTTGTATTTTGAACTCTCTACATTAATTTTATAAGATTTATAAAGATATTTATACTATAAAATACCACTTTGGTTCTAGTAATTGAAGTGACACTGAAATAATTGATTCAATAACGAAAAAAAATTCTCACATTAGATGTAAGTTTTCTTTTAGTTCTACACACTTGAAATCACTTAAGAAGCACGCTATGAACTTTATTAATATGAAAAGAGAAGAATGTAATAAAAAAACACTTAGAATACCAAAATAAATAAATAAAAATTATTATTATAATTTATAATGATCAAAGCATGTACAATGCAAATAAATAGACCACCAACTCATTTAATTTTACATGGTAGAATTTTTACTAAATGTCGGCTGTGGATTTTATGTTTTATAAGAACGGATTGAATATATAATTCTAGGAGATAATCGGTAACAACCGTAGTTAAATTATGCTCAATAAAGTTTAGGTGTTATGATTTATCTTAATGAAGAGAGATGGTTTTTCTCGATGCAGGGCCTGTTATGGTTTTTCTCCATATATAGGTGTCATTTTATTATCAGAATCTTCTATCTTTTCATATTGCAGTCCTCTTGAATAACTATTTTTGAGTGAAAGGAAGACCTGGATCCCCACCATAAAGATGGAGTTGATAACGTACGTATTTATATACATATTAATTACGAGTTCTACATCTAATTAGCATCCAGCCCAGTAAGGATGCTTGTAAGAGAAAACAAGAAAATACAGGAAGTAATCAAAGCTACTCTTGATATGATGTGAAAATAAGCTTGTCTGAATATCTGGGAGAGCTTACAAATTATACATACATATATATATATATATATATATTAGCATAAATTCCATGGTAATTTTTAATGTGCATGTCGTGTGCCTTGAGAATTCAGCTCATATAAGAAGACACTCTCAGCTCATATAAGAAGACACTCTCTTATACAAACCGACGGCCCTCTTAACAGTTGAGTTGGATACGATGAATCATTCAAACCAATGCTGGATCGCATATAAAGTCATTTAATACTACAATAAATCATATTGGACTTCAATAATTAAATATTACAGGTAAGTTGATTGCTACAATTAGTTTTAGGATAGCTCAATTATTGCAATTTATCCTATTCCAATAATAATAATATTCTTCGAAACGTGGAATGAAAGAAGAGAAGCAGTACAACCAAAACTGGATGGGAAATATAGGTGGGGTAAACCTAAATCCGTGCATCTGCAAATTACACGTAATCTGTTCATGTTATTGCCTTGCCCCTGATGAAAAAAGTCTGGAATTATGAGATTTGGCTGTCATCTTCAACCTCATCTGTGTGTGTGGGTAGTAAACTGAGTAGTTCTGAACTTTCAAAAGACATGAAAATCTGGGCTAGCTCATGGCGCCGGCCAAACTTAAGATGGAGGCCAAATTCTAAGACACTTTTGCTAGCCAACCTGAAAATGTTTCACCATACAATTAATCTATGAGCTTTCCTTCAGTATTTGCTAGTACATGTACAAATACATCAAGTGATCCTGGGCTATCTCGATCATATGGTGAAACTGAGCTGTAGATGTATGATTTCTCAATCCATTCCTCTTAATATGACTCGGCTATCTCTTAAGCTACAAGCCTATTAGCCTATGATGGGTTTTTCTTCTTCTTCTTTTCCCAATTAATTGAGAGTACAAAGAATTAGTTCATATTACTGGAGAAGGCAAAGGGCTATTTACCTATACCGGAACATTTTATATCCCTGTCCTCGAGGAGCTTTGAATATTTGATTGCAAGCTGAGGTCTAACTGAAGATCCACAGATTTACAGGTTTTCTTGGAAGCAAGCAAAGGAGAGGGCTTGTAATCTATGGATCGCTGATCGGCATGCGTGAAAGTGAACTTGTAACGAGTATCTTGTTGGAAAGGGATCACCTGAGCTGGAACAGCATGCCAATTTGATATCTGAGAGTCATTAAGGTGGGAATCCTCGCATGGATTGAAACTAATCTGCGACTCCTCATAGAGCGTGAACTGATCAGGAGTAGTAGAGCAGGAGGGATCGAAGAACCATGGAGTAGTACTGGAGCCATGTTGATAATTGTAACAAAGGTTATTCTGGTAAGGCTGAAGGTAACAGCTGAGGCTTGCCTTCCTGGCTTGAAGCTGCAATCTCTTCTTCTTCAGTCTTTCTTTCTTATGGGCATTTTGATGACCCCCCAATGCCTGTGAATTTGCAAACTCCTTGAAACAATACTGACACTCAAACTTCTTATCATCTGCTGGCCCATGATGACCAGAACTAGAGCTTTTCTCCTTGACAGGTTTTTCCCTTTCAGATGACAATACGGTATTTGACGAATTCACACTCTCATGATCTCCTTCCACACACCCTTTCATGCAACTCTTGTTATTCTTGCATGGATTCAGCTCGAATCCAAATAATCTGAGCTTCTTCTCGACTGTACAGTATTGAGCAGAATGGCCATTTTGATCTCCATCCAGTATGGAAGAAAACATGTTAGATCCTTCCTTTTCCATCTATCTCCCTTGAATTTAGAAAGAAAAAAAAATGGATATAATTAATTTTGTAGAGCTAATATCTGCACCGATCGATATTTAATACTTTGGCTTCTCTTCCTTATATAGTAAACTCCATGGTTTCCAACAATGCATTGCATCTCAAATAGGAACGATTTATAATAATCATGAATACCATAAACATGCAATTAAAAAAGACACGAAAAGAAAAGTCAGATTAGAGAAGCCGTCTAGCTCATGCAATATTTATTTTTTGAATTACGTATATTTTTGCATTTTATAGTAGATACACTTCAAGCTTTCTCCATCAAAGAGGATTCAGTGTGCTTTTTTTTTTAAACGAGGAATTCCATGGCCTGGGAGCAATTTTAAACATATAATATCATACAACTGTAGTGCCACTTGGACATTTAAAGCATATATTCCAAAGAAAGGATCAATTACAGGTTATTAATTTATATATCATATTAATAAAAGTCAAAGAAAGAAATTGGAATTTAGTTTAATCCATATATATATATAGAGAGAGAGAGGATTAAATTAAGGTTTTTTTTAATTATTATTAGTACTACTATTGTTGTAAACTATTATAATGAGTAAGTGGATTTATGTATTGTCCTCTACCGAAGCTTATCAACACAGCTCTAAATATAATATAATAGCTGTGGGTGCCTAGTCCCATCCACTACAGTGTAGCTACAGGTCTCAATATAATGCTTTTAAAAATGTGGGGATCTGTAGAAATGTAATTTATTACTCGGCACCAGATGAAGCTTCTTTGTAATTATCCTCCCACCCACACGAATTAAAAAAAAGAAAAGAAAAACAAAAACAAAAAAGAACACCGCTTTTAATATGTTAATCTTGACCATGTTTTGGGAATGGTATTAGAATAGCAATTAAGGAGAGTAGTTGCTAAACGAAGGAATATAGGAAGTGGGTAATGACGTGAGCATATATACTAATATTAGTCTTCGATGAGATCTTGGCATATCTTCTTAGAGCAAGCAAACCTTATATTATATACCCCAAAAGCATATGTTTTCAGGTGAATCAAGTCATTAATTAATGTTATTTTCTACTTAAGCAAAGCACTTGTGTTGGACAGTTGTTCTAGCTGGGCCCCCTTCCTGGGACATGTTTGAAACTATTAGATTGTGCTGTTCTCCCATTGTCCCTCCCCATATCTTCCATTGGTAAGACTTATTGCACCAATCGATCTTCCATGTTCACAATTCCCACTTCCTTTTTCTTGTCTATTCAGGTTGCTTTCCTGCCTTGGAGAAGAATTCCAAGTAGGCATCCTGTCATCGAGCATTTCGATATCCTAAGTTGTGGAATAAAATGAGGCAACGAGCAGGAAGGCTGGCTCGTGGTGGCTAGGTGGGTGGGTGGGCTGGCTGGCTGGCTGATTCATCTTAGCTCATCTTCTTTTTTCATTTATCAATGGATGATCAAAGAGTGGCCCCTACCATCACTGTTTGCATCCAATCTATCTTCACTTCTCTTGCGAGCAATTCCAAAAGATTTCCGTAGGGTGTCAAGAAACCCCACAGGAATCCCAAGATTGACAAGAGACATAGAAATCGTGCACAATTCTATATCTGATTCATCAATTCGAGATGTTATTTCAAACAATACTGTATACTCTTTGATCATTTGGATGATATAGAAAATATTTTAAAATATTCATGTAAAAAGAGATTGCATTGACATCCACAAATGAATTTAGATTATAATAAAAAGATGTCCGGATAATAATAATAATAAAAAAAAATATTATGATCCAAATAAGTTTAATAATCTCAATTAATTTAATAAAATAATTTAAAAAACTAAGTGATAATAAAAAAATAATGACCAATAAATAAAATATAAATGATTATCAATATTATAAAAAAAGAAACCCTAAATATTTTGAAAAGATCTCAATGATGTTATCAAAAAATGTTTGCCAATATTATTTTATATCAAAGCAAAAATTGAATAAAAAAAGTATAATCTCACAAAAAATATTGAAAAAAATTGAAAGATCAATTTCCAATAAATTAAATATTGAAGGATAAATTAAAAAAATAATTTTTAAAAAGGAGAAAAAACTGACTCGGGTCAACATGTTAAATTCATGTCTTCGTCATGAGACTACGATAACCCTATATATATATAAAAAAAAAACAATAGAAGTCAACTCTTAAAAAAAAAAGATAAAGCTGAAAAAAATCTAAAACAAAACTAAAGTCAACTTGAGTTAACTCGACTAGCTTGTGACCCGAAATAAAAAATTAAGATAACCCTACAAAAAATAAAGAAAAAAAACCAAAGTCAACTCAGGTTAACTCAACCAACCTGTCAGTAAAGATATGAAATCATAATAACCTTACATAAAAGAAGCACTCACAAAGCTAAAGGTTTAATAATCTAATATCGAAAGATAAAATTAAAAAAAATTAATTTAAAAAACAAAAGTTAAATTGGGTTACTCTTCATAACCAGTGACCTATCAAAATCCATAATCATAAAAATCAATAAATAACAATCAAAATAATAAGGATCAAATATTGTATGAACACTAAATGAAAAAAAATAATAAGGAATGAAATTGAAAAAAAATTAAAAAAAATAACAATAAAAAGAATGAGAACCAAATTAGATTAAAAAATTGAATTAAATTAAATTTTTAGGATGAAATTGAAAAAAAATCAATAAAAAAGAGTATTAAAAACAAAACAAATAGCAATTTAAAGAAAAAAATCAAAATTAATACAAATACAAATTAAATGATATATTTAATTTTTGAAAAAGCTAATGTAAAATTCAAGGTGAACAAAGATAAAAGAAAAAGAAAAACAATGTTTGTTGCAAACGGCGTGGCATTTTTAATATCAACATAGAAGATGGCGTTTGAATATTAAAAAACACTCATGCGTAGTTAAAAGAGATGAGTAACAGACATTAATTATTTTTATTATTATTATTATTCTTATTTTTATTAAAAAATTAACTTGTCCCCATTCACATTGCTTATAACTAAAAGCCATGAGAAAATAGTGAAGAGGCAATTGGATGTCTTCTTTTCCCTATGAAGTGTAATGTAGTCATTTAATTGTGCCAACAAAATATAAAAATATTAACACACCCTGAACCCTAATTTCAAATATATTTTTAAGAATAATTAATTATATATATATATATATATTAATTTATTCTTAATTAATTTGATAATGTCATGTAGGAAAAAAAAAAAGTAACGTCATGTAGAAAAAAAAAGTATTATCTCATGTAGCAAACTTTGCTAAGGATACAAAGTCAAAATACCATTTCAATTCCCAATATTTTACGTGTTGTGTGCTTCAATGTTTTAATGATGACTTTTAGGTTTTTATTGGTAAACATAAACGAAATCATAGTACTATGCCACTAATCAAGTATAAAAGCAATATAATTAAGTGTTAAGGTCAGATAGAGTAGGCTTTTCCCCCTCAAAAAAAAAAGAAAAGAAAAAGAAAAGAAAAAACTAATAATTCTAGGACGATTGACTTGACAATATAGCGTATAAAGAAACCACAAGACTACCAAGATTGACTAGAGACACATAAAAGGAGCATAATTCAATATCTTATTAATTTAAGATGTTATTTTATTGCTCTTTTAATTATTCGGACGACAAAGAAATATTTTAAAGTTTGAATTGTTACGTAGGAATGGATTAATTTCACTTGTACAAAGGAGTTTAAATCTTTGTAACATAATACGAGAAGATGTTACACTACAATTTCATTAATTAATAAATAACTAGATTGACTAAAGACATAGAAATGGAGTATAACTCAATATAAATGTTATTTTATTGGTCATTTAATTGTTTGAAAGATAAAGATAATATTTTCAAATCTTCAAATCTGAATTGTTATTTAGAAATGTTAGTTCATAAGTTTAAATTATTATAAAATAATAGAGAAATGAGTCGCCCTACAACTCAATCGATGAAATATTCAAAACAGTTGATTGGTATCAATTTTATTCTATCTAGCTAGAAATAACCACTTAATTTCTGTTCAAAATAACAAAACCCACGAACAAGGAATAAAAAGATAAAATAATATATATAACATAGATCTATAAAGATAAAATAAAAATACTAAATCTAAAATTATGAAGAATGACAAGGGAAGGTTCCTGCCACATCAATGACAACGACAAACCCACTGCTCTACAGAAGACTCGGTTTTTAGGGTTTTTACGTACAACATTCATACAAGTATGCAAGAATAAAAAACTAAAAAATAATATAAATTATATTTAAAAATTTAATTTAAAAATTTAAATTATTATATTCATATAATTTTTTAATATAATATCAAAATTTTAATAATAAAATAATTATAAGTTTGAATCTTATTATTTTTATTTATTTAATAAAAATTAAATATAAAATAATAAAAATAAAATATAAAATAATATAAAAGATGATTATTTGACAAAAAGGACTGCAGGGAAGCCACAAGAAAAGTCATATTACTAGCAAATACAGAAAACACGAGCACAAACGAAGATGATTATTTGACAAAAAGGACTGCAGGGAAGCCACAGGGAAAGTCATATTACTAGCAAATACAGAAAACACAAGCACAAACGAAATCATAGTACTATATATAATGTATCACCAGTCAAATAAAAAGCAATATAAGTAAGTTCTCACTTCAACTATGCATTCCAGGTCACAACGATCAATTATTGAAGGGAAAATGAACAAAAAACAAAACACCTCTCAGAGATGCAGCAGCAAGCCATCAAGGAAAAAGAGAGTAGTACAAACTTGACCTTAACAAATTTTTAATTATTAGGCTAATTCTATCTCTCAAAAGGGGAATATATATATATATATATATGGAGCCAAATAGATTATACTGTATGGACATAATTATTTAGCAAATTCCAATATACATAGTGACAGCATCTTCTTTCTGTAAAGAAAGATAACAATTACATGCATGGCATTATTTGATTGCTAGGCTGAGATGGCTACAGATTTAAAAAGATAAAATCTTAATTTGAGAGCATATGAACCACTCTTGCAGGAAAGGAAACTGCTCGATATCTCACTCCTCACTTTAAAACACTTATGATGGTGATCAAGACATCTGTTATATGCTCCTAATTTTAAATACTAGCACGAACCCTAGTTCCATAGCTGTTGGTGCTTGGATTTTTTTTCTTATTTTTAGAATTCTAGCCGCCTCCCCCCCTTTTTTTTAATTCTTTCCCTCCTTGTACAGACTATACTCAGGGCACGTACACCTCAATATATTTTTTAGTTTCGAAAATTCAAAACACAGTGACACGTACCTGCCCCACACACAAAATTTCTATTGCTTTACTAATAAATTCCCTGAAAATACATAGAGTGACACCACACTTCTAGTAAATAGTCACAATGCAAACACCATTATATTTTCCTATATAATTTGTATCGTGCATGCACCTCCTTTTTTTAGCTATAGTTAAGTTTTGTGCTTGGATTTGATGGAGAAATTATTCCATTAAAATTGTATTTTTTTTCTTGAAATTTACCTCATTTTTCATTAGATTATGATAGATTTTTTACATAGAATAATTTTAGTCAATTTTGATTCATGCATAATGATAGGTTTGATTTAATTTCTTTAAAGGTTCATTCGACAAAATCATGTTAACCGATATATGGGTTTGATTTTAGCAACAAAATAGATTTATTAGGAGCTTGTATCAAGTCTAATTTGGGTTATATTAATGAGTACGAGTTTGGATCACATGAGATCCAAAGTTGCCTTGAGCTAATTAAGATGTTGAGATCTTTTTTTTAAAAAGATCAACAAAATATTCTCTTAAAATTGAAAAAAAAAATTATTCACTGTTGTCTATATTATTTTGAAAAATATTTGGCAACAAAGAAGGAAGTTTCCTAGTCATGCAAGGAAACTAAAGGAGTTGTCATATCCGAATCCTAGAGTTGTAATGATTATTTAATTCTAAAAATTTAATTCACCTAGTCAAGAAAGAAAAGTGATGAGTGGCTATAAGAAAAATTAATTTCTAAGATTGTTTTACATGTTCTGAAGGAAAAACCTAGTCTTATAAGGAAAGAAGACTTCAACAATTAAATTCTTATTCAAATCAGATTTTCTAACATCTAAATGAAGGTTTTTGGGCTAATATTTTAAAGGTTGGCTAAGCAATCCCAAAATATCTAGGTAGGTGGATCTCGATCAAGAGTTATTTAAGTTAGGAAATTAAGATATTTTATCTTGTTTTTCTTCCTATTACATGCAGCATAAACAAGCTATTATCCAGACTTCTTGTTTTCATTATTATTTCTATATTTAAGTTTAATTAATGCTTCAGATTTTAGTTAAGATCCAAGGCTTGTTTAGATTAGGGTTTCATTTTGCGAATAAATGTTTTAGGTAAGTTTTTATAAGTGGCTCAATTCAGCTCATAATAATATATCTATTAAGGTTAATTTCTCATAACTAATTAAATACATGTTAAGTCTAACTTTCAGCACCTTTAATTAATAATACTTCTTAACCTTTTAGTTTCACACGTGGAGGAGATTCTTGCATTAGTTGGTTATTAAATAAATTGAATCTAAATTATCAATGATTAACCGGTTTGATGGTGTCATTTGAATTTATTTCAATAATACTTGTGTCTTGAGGCATGTATTCATTATGTCACACTTCTATAACACCTCTTTCGGCTTTCCTGAATCAGATCTCAATCTTGATTATGAGTTGCATAACTATGTAATCATAAAATTTGTATCAGCTGGTATCAGAGCAAGGCTCTGAGAGCATGTCATATCCTTAAAAAAAATTCATTTTCCTAGTGTTTGTTAAGTTTTTTTAATGTTTGCATCAATCTTTTTCTTTTTCTTTATGTATGTGGCATTCTAGTTAAAAAAAAATTAACATTTCATTTTGTTACTATCTCTAAATGTATTGGTAACATAAACGTAACAAAAAAAAAAGGAAAGAAAAGATGTTCTACCATAAAAACACAACTCATAGAACACCCTAAATTGAACACCTTAGAATTAATTTAAATTTCATATACTGCTGAATGGGTGTGATATCTCATATATATATTAAATTTTAGCTTATTTTAATTTTTTTTCTTAAGGTTTCAATTCAGGGTTTAATTCTACCATAAATTTATCATACACGAGTTTCGATACCTAGACATAAAAGACAGACCTGTAAAATGATATCTATAATTTTTTGAGTATTAGGATATTACATATTGAATTTCAAGTCATTTTGATATTGTTAGGTCTTGGTTTCAATTTTGATGCTTTTTAATTGCATAATAAGTCAAATTTGCGTCAAGCTCCAAAATGTGTTTGTATATTATTTTTTTCAACCAAATCAATTTGTTGACGTTATATTGAGGTTATTTAACAGTGAAATAAGTATCTTTATTATTTTTCACTTTTTTTTATTTCACATCTTTGTTTCGTCAAAAATTCATATGAATTTGCATTGTTACTCGCAAAATCACAATAATAGCATTGTTTTGCTTGTTTTTAGTATATTTATTGATTCTTGAGTTCATATTCATAATTGATTTGCATTGTGAAAGCTGAGCCTTGATTGGTTATGTTAAATTGAGTACTTTGGTATAAGAAAATAGTGTTATATAATCAACAAGGGAAAGTGAATAAAGGCTCCTAAAGTAAGAATGAAAAAAAAAAAAACTAAAGCATGGTGTAGGGGTTTTAGAATAAAAAGTTGATAGATATAAAATATTACTCTATGACCTTTAAATATCGATAGAAAAGGAGGAATAACCTTGCAATTATGAAAAATAAAAGAAGACAATTGTGGTTATTATTCAAAAGTATATGCATAAGTGGTTAGTAAGACATGTTTATTTGAAATCCTTATTAGCCACTATGTCCATATAGTGTTGTTGCAGGCAAGTGTTAGCAAGAAGGAAGTTTAGAAGGTTTAACCAATAGGTCTAGGAAACATCCATTATTCATATTAATGATTCAATCATGAATCTTTTTGAAGAGAGAGGGAATGATACAGTTCAACTATGAATTTATTATGATAGGTCTTCAATTTTATGCTTGGGTTTGATAGGGAGGCCATTTGAGCAATATTGTGTTTTTTCTTGGAATTTAGTTTGTGTTCCATTCGACCATGATAGGTTTTTGTTACGGGATAGTTTTAGCCAGCATCAGTTTATGCATGATGATGGGCTTGGTTCAATCATTTTTATGGTTCATTCAGCCAAATAAGACCAACTCATGTATGAGTCTGATTTGGACAATAAAGTAGGTTTGTTGGGAGCTTATATTAGGTCTAATTTGAGTTATACTAATGAGTACGAGTTTGGGTTATATAAGATCCAAAGTTGGTCGGGGCTAATTAAAATGTTGAGATCCTTTTCTTTTAAGGATCTACAAAATATTCTCCTAAAATTGAAAGGAAAATTTGTTTGTTATTGTCCATATTATTTAGGAGAATACTTAGAAACAAAGGAGAAAACTTCTTAGACATGCAAGGAAACTAAAGGGGCTTTTAGATTTGAATCCTAGACTTGGAATGATTATTTAATGCTAAAAATTTAATTCTCTTAATAAAAAAAGAAAAGTGATGTGTAGCTAGATGGATAAATAATTTCTAAGATTGTTTTACATATTTTAAGGTAAAATCCTAGTCCTACAAGAAAATAAGACTTTAACAATTAAATTTTTATTTATATCAGATTTCCTAGCATCTAAAAGACTTTAAAAGTTCGCAAAGCAAGCAATCTTAGAATATTTAGGAAGGTGGATTTTGGCCAAGGGTTATTTAAGCTAAGGAATTAAGATATTTAATCTTGTTTTTCTTCATATTATATGTGGCATTATTACCCAAACTTGTTGCTTTCATTATTATTTCTATATTTGAGCTTAATTAATACTTTGGATTTCAATTAAGATTCAAGGTTTAGTCTTACTAGTAAAGGTTTTGCGTCAATTTTTGTAACTGGATCAATTCATCCCATAAGAATATATCCATTAAAGTTTTTTTCAGAACTATTTAAATACATATTAAGCCTAACTTTCAGCACTTTTGATTAATAATACTTCTTAATCAGTTTAACACGTGAGAGATTCTTACATTCTTTAGTTCTTGAACGAATTGAATCTTACGTATCAAAAATTAACTAGCTTCATAATGTCATTCGATTTTATTCCAATAGTGTTGGTGCCTTGATGCAGGTTTTTATTGTGTTATACTTTTAGAAAGCATTTGGAAATGCAGGCTAACCCACATTCCCAAAAAATTCAATTTTTTTTGCTAAAACTTAAATTTTTTTTAATGTTTTGGGTTGTTTTAATGCGTTCATATCAAAAATCATTTTGATGTATTTTGGAATGAAAAACAGCCGCAACCATACTTCCAAGCAGGCCCTTGTCAGACCTTTTTTGGCTTTCTAGGATCAAATCTTAATTTTGATTTTAGGTTGCGTGATCATATAAACACGAGGTTCTTATAAATAATAATTAAATTTATAAGTTCACACTAGCATTTATAATAATTTAAACATTTTCAACAACAATGATTATTCATTTACTTACATGTAACAAATTTTTCCTTTTAATCCATGAATTTTATTTTTTTACAATCACAACGTTATTGCCACCCTATCTTTTATATTCAATATTAACAAACATCTTCTCTAATTGGTTTCCACTTAACAATGAAAGCAACATATCATTGTCTTTTACTAAATAATGAAAACTACAAACATTGACTTTTATTCAACAATGAAAATAACATATCATTGGATTCCACTTAAATAGAAGCAACAAACATTGGCTTTCATTTAACAATTAAAGCAACTTAACATTTGTCTTCATCTAAAATTGTAAACAACTTAGCATTAGTTTTCATTTGACAATGAAAAACAATAAAACATTAATTTTCATTCAATAATGAAAATAATATATCCTTGATTTTCTTAACATGTCTATTTTCCAAGCACAACTCTTTGTCACCTTTACATCATTTCTTTCCAATTTCATGTACTTTTCATAATAAATATTGATATAATAAAATTAAAGAAATAAACTATAATAATTAAAAGATTAAGATGTATAAACACATACCTGTACCTTTAGTTATACACACTCCTCCAGTTACGAAAAATGTCATTTCAAGTGTCTCTCTTGAATCTAAAAAAGTACCTTTAACAATATCTATTTTATATCATAATATATCATTATTTATTTTTACATTCTATACTACTACACAGTCCACCTTTACAATCATATTCTTACTTTTCACCACTTAATTCCATAGTATATTAAGTTCATTCCTCATACAATTAATCAATTTATTCTTTTCTTACTATATCAACTTTTAATTAAATCTAAATTTAAATCAATATTATACCATTATCAATCTCACTCTTCAATCCATATACAATTTTTCCATAAACTTTCTCTTTCTCTCCCCTCCCCTCTCTTTTCTTTTCTTTTCTAATTCTTTTCTTTAGTTCAATCATAATTTAAGTTAGAAATCTTTTATTGCATGTATCATTTAAGCAAAGTACATTAATTATACATATTCACTAACAATTCGTTCAAAACTATAATTCACAAGATTCTAATATGCTAAGCAAAATTGATAACATATCTAATTCCTTTCAAATTATTTCTAATATAACACTTTACACTAATTTCTTATAATTTCTACACATATTCATAAAAATAATAATTTACCCATTTTTTCTTCTCTTGGTCGACCACTCCCCTCAATTTCTTTCCATTTTTTCTTTTTTATAACATCAACTTTTACTTTCATCGCAATTCTTTTTACATGTATTAACATTTCTAACAACTAATTTAACATGACCCTAAATTTTTAAATTAATAGCCCTAATCTATAACATTACAAACTTATTCAAAATTGATATAAACTTCCATCAAACTTGATAAATCAAGTGTCAAACTACTTACCAAACAACAACACAAACTCCAAATGCTAACCAAACCAAAATTCCTCAAGCTTTCTTCTTTTTTCTCAACATTCCTTTGCTTCTTTCACTAAAATCCTACTTTCCCCTCACTGGCCTTTATTTATTCAAGTGGTTAGGTATTTAAATTCATAAAATCTAACAAGTTTCCTTTGAATTTCCTGGTTTCCCTTAAGTTTTTCTAAAATCAAGCCAAAAGAAACAAGGAATTTTCATTCTCCTTTCTCCTTTACAAGTTAGCCACACACATAAAAGAAAATAGAGAGAGAGAAATTTTGTTAATTCCCATTGTGTTTTTTTTTTAATTATACCTTTTATGTTTTCTAGGTAATATTTTTTGGATCCCAATGCATGTTTATATCTAATTTAACCCAGGTAATATCAAAATTAATTAAACTTGATCCCACAACATTTCTTTTCTAATATATTTCTTTCATTGAGTTTTTATTCACATTTTATGTGTTTTTTTATTTTTCATCCATTTTTTTATAGTTTTATTTTGAACTTTATACATAAACATTTTATTTCAAATTCTCAAAATCTATTATCATTCTCTTAGTGTAAATATTTCATTTGCTTGCTCAACATACTATTTACTTCGCAATCTATATAGATTTACCTAGGGGTTTATAGTTAGACTCCTTGAACTTATTGCTACAAAAACCCTAATTAATGGAGTCAACAACTACTCTTTATAGAAAAGGCTTTATGCTCCCATGATAGAACTCTTTTTAGTATAAAACATAAAATGAAATACTATATTAGGGTGGAAAAAGCTAACATGGACATAAAAAACAACCTTATAGGTTCCCCCAACACTATTAGTCTCACACTAGAGAATTTAAAAAAAAATATCAAATGACATATTTATGATTGCCTGATATTTCTTGAGCTTTTAACTCTTGTATGACCATTATATGTAATAACATGCTAGCTACTATTAAAGCAAAATGATTTATGCAACATCCTCCCCCATGAAAAGTGGCATGAACGCGAGGAACCCTAATAAGTTTTGCATTTTTCACCTTATTATTAGTATAATATTGATGAATATCACACCTTGAAAGAAGAGATAAGCAAATTAATTGTTAGAGGATACCTTTAGTAGTTCCATAAAAACAAAACTAGAGAAAGAAACGAAGAAAGTCTGCACATTTGATGAGCAACATGAGTTTAGATAATCTTAAGATTATCTCCACTAATTGTATCTCAAACTTTTAAAGTTCTTAACCACAAGCAGTAATTTTTATTCATTTCTCCAATATCTCCAACAAAAATCTTAATGTCTCCAACAAAAATCTTCATATCTCTATTGAATGTCAATGAAAAATCTTTATGATAAGATCCTCAAGTATCCAAACATGTCCATGAAAAATCTTCATAGTAAGATCTTTATATCTCTATTGAATCTTTGCATGTGCCCTAATTTATCTCTAAAAGGATTAAAGATCCTTTTTCAGGTCCCTACAACCAATTATTTATTCTTCTTTAGGTCTTAATGACTATATATCTAAAAAAATTGAAATTGTTTTTCAGGTCCCTGTGACCACTTATCTTTAAAAATGATCAAGGATACTTCTTCGGTCTCTACTATTTAAAGGACATTTCCCTTTAAAATACATTCAAATACCATATCACTTACTTTATCCTTGCTCTTTATTACTAGACTGCTTTCCTTAACAAGAAAAAAATTAAACTCTTCTTTTTATTATAAGAAATTAACAAAAGTACGAGAAGAACTCTCACGCAAATATATTCATAATATATAGAAAAGGTAACATCCGTATAAAAATATGTAAGTTTTCTTCCCCCACTTATACTAGTTAATTTTTTCAAACATATATGTTTGAAAGATTTAGAGGTGAGAATAGTCTAAGAAGGTCATTCCAGATCATCATGTTTTTTAAAACCACGCACCATCATTTGTTCAGCCTACAATTCAAGCCCAACAACCAAGCCCAAATACAAAACCTATAATTCAAGCCTAGTCATAAGATCATAGTCTATGTAAAGCCCAATTTCGTTGAAGTTTTTTTTTATGATTTCATTATTACCAAATATACTAAAATAACTAGAAAAAAGGACCAATGTCTTTTTCACTATTTTTCATGGTCTAGATGCATTATTCATATGAGCAATGCAACTTTTCATTTTAATTATCAATTTTTTTTTAATGTCATCCTTTTAGGTCATATTACATAGTTTCATATGTTGAAATTTGTTTCAATTTGCATTCTTTTACATATAACAAGTGTCGATTAAAATTTTAATGGTAATTAAAGATCGACTTTGTAAAATAGATCGGTTATTGATAGAGTGAATAGATCCGTCATTTCTTGAAATCTCTTTTCTAATTCAAAATCATGGTGTAACATGTATCCCTCTTGGTTTCGATCACGGAATAATAAATCAAAAAATAGATTTTTTTTCAAGAAAGAAATCTTTATTTGTAGCTACATTAGCTAAAACCTAGTTTATATATATCTAAAATATGTGATTCTATTTTTTGTAATACAAAATCATGGAATTTTCAACTATTTTATATATTTTGACCGGATGAAATTTTGTACTACATGCTAAAAAAAAAAAATTGAGGTATGACTCACCTCCTTTATTTTTTATATGAAAAGTGAAGGAGATCCCCATTTTTTTCCTTTGCTATTTTGCTAGTGTTTATTTTTGTTATTGTCTAGTTAAGTAAAATAATATTTTACAAATACAAAAATGTAAAACCTAGTGAAGTCGATAAACTGAGTCACAAGTTAAGTTATGAAGTCTAGATTGATTCAATATATTATGGTCTCAATACTAAAAAAGTGTCGTTTAAAAAAAATTAAAGTCAAATAATATTTTTTTAATGATTTTTTAGGTTATTTTTATACTTGCCAAGCTGACCACATAAAAGTAACTTCAACATAGTTTAATTTTAAATTAGAGCTAGGCAAGAAAGTAAATTGTTAGATTTTAAAATTGACTTATTAAATTGGAATTAATTACAATACCAAATAATTCCCTCTAACCTAAATATTCTCCTTACATTTAAAATACTTTTTAATCCAACTTGCAGTGACTTAATAATTACTAGTTGTTACTAAATTAGTGTACGTATAGAATTGAATTGAATTATTTGATCTTGAACCACGTACAGAAATCTTGGCTTTTCTTTTAAGCAGCAGCACATTAATCCATCACCAAAATTGTAGTGCGCGGAAACATTCCAACCTAACATCATTTACAAGCAAAAAAAATTAATACAATCACAAAATTAGCAGATGGGACAATTCAATGGTAGATAAGGGTCAATCCTACCTAATTTTGCCGCTGGCTGGCCTTGAGTTTGGGAACAATCGTATAAGGGACATAATCAGGATTAGATATGGCATTTTTTAGGCGCAAGAAGACCACGGGGGAATGAGTTTTATATCGGATATTATAGTGCCCTCCTGTTTGAAATTTGAATTATGCTCTACTTAATTCTTTTGCTGCCTCTTTCCCTTGTATATATATGAACGAGTCTAATAGTAACGCCCACAAAGAAAAGAAAAGGGCACCATAATGAAGTATCATCAAATCCAATTGCAACCTAAAGCAAATCTCTGTTGTTAGAAAAAGAAAAGAAAAACAAGGGTCAAAGAAACCAATAATAACGTGAAAAAGAAAAATGTTGCATTCAATAAAATGACATGCATGGAAAAGTTTTTTTCTTTTTACTGGTAAAAGTATTAAGACTAGATTTTTGTTTAATAGAATCTTTGAAAGATCATCTATATCTTTTATAATATATATGTTTTTTTTTATCTTGGATTTTAATTAAATCTGAAACGATAATGTAAAAAGCAACCTCCTTACCAACTATGCCAGACATGAAAAGTCAAAAAAGCTTGAGATTTAAATCAACAAAGTTCAAAGGAACAATGTATTCAAAGATGGAAGAAAGAAAGCAAGGCTTACACAGTATGATTTCCATGATTGCTATGCTTGCTTTTTTGAATAAACCCTGTCCTCAACGCGAAGCTATTAGGGTTTAAAAAAGTACATGCTAATATGTACTCGGGGACAAGGAGTTCATTGGAAAAACTAGCTGGTATTTCATCAAACAATTGGCGAGCTCTGAACAAGTAATAGCATTTCTTACTGCTTTTGGCTTCTTTTTCCTATTCATCTATAGGCCTCCGCTGTTTCATTTGGAAGAATCGGGTGTGGAATCTGTGGTTTTTGTTCTGTAATTTCCCAACTTGACACCAAATTTTCCTCTCCAAGCAACACTAAACTGTCGGATACAAACACTACAACAAAAACAACCATCGCTCTTTGAAGGAGTTGGATACATAAAAATCTTGCATGAAAAGAGCGCTAAATTAAAACCATGGAGAGATAGAGAATTGAAGGCAAAAGGGTAATATTAAGACTTAATAAAGGGTTAGTTAATTAGTAGGCATTTCGTGGAAGTATCTTGAGAATTTTTGCATCATGTTTTTTTAGAATATTTATAAAAAAAAAACACATTAAAATATATTTTTTAAAATTTTATATTAGTATATAGAAATTATTTAAAAACATTAAAAAAACCGATCAATTTAATATTTTTTCAATTACAAAAATTTTAATACTTGGAGGTACCCTAACCATCCTCTAAATTCATAGGTAAGATGTCATTACTAGTTATATGTGAATTTTTTTAATTAATATAAATATTAAAATTAATTTGTATATATTTCAACTAATTTTATAATTTTAAAATTAATTATTATATATTTCTCTAATGATTTTAAGATTTATAAAATTAAAATTAAAATTTTAAAAATTTAAATTTAAAATCTAACTAATTAAATTATATATTTATTTCGGGATGTCGTTTTTTCTAATGTTCCAAAAATTAGGCTAGGCCTCACATATAATTACCAACGTCACCCCCTACCTGTTATCGAGTGACTGATTCAGGATGAGTTGATATATAGAGTTCTGTAGCGAGTCTCCGTTCTTCACATTAAAACTATGTGTATCGACAAGGATGGGTGAATTAGATCAAATTGAGACCATTAAAGATTATAAGGAAAAAGATAAGAGGAACCAATCAGAGAAAATTGAGAGGATTAACAATTATAATTTACTAGTAGAATAACAGGGTTTCTTATAAACAATGAATTACTATAATATATTTGTTTAATCGTTTTCTTAACAACTTTTTAACATAGCTCATTTTGTTGGCATGCCGGGCAAAGCCTAGAGATCATGGGTTTCAACAATGTTGTATCAATATTTATTATTTAGATACGTTGCTTGTGTATTTTTTTAAATAAGAAAATAAAAGCAAGAAAATACTTAATAAAAAAATAAAATAAAATCTCGCATGTAATTGAGAGGGCAAGCGCTGGCCTGATCTTTTGTTATATATTTATTTTTTTTTGTATTTTTGGGCTACTAAAATTTACTGAATTCACGTGTTCCTATTATGTGCTCTTGTTTTTTATATGATTCTTAAATATTTATTTGAATTTTAATAGTTTTTTGTGAAAATAATAATACTAATAATAAATTATCTATGGAAACTCAATTTAAAATATTTTTATTTTTAAAATTTTTAAGCATATTTTAAACATAATTTTCTTTTGCTTATAATTTTTTTAGCTTTCAATCATATAAAATATAAAAATTATTATTTTGATATTTTTAATTATTTACTTTAACAATTATAATTGTTAAAAAAAACAATAATTTTAATGAAAACATTGTATTTATTGAGATAAATAAGAGATATGTTAGTAAAAAAATAAAACAATATTTTTTTAATTTAATAATAATACCAAAAAATTCCCTAAAACTTAAAAAAAAATTATATTTAAATTTTTTTTGATCCCTCAACAGGGTCAGCTATAAACAAAAGAGAACGCTACCCACCTATCCAGCCATCCTCTTCTCCTAATGCCCTCACAAACACACCCTACATGGACCTCATTTGAGAAAGAGTGGTTTAAGGTCTAAAAAGACACCCGACATTACATTCAGATAAAAACAAAAACGGATTTTATTTCTTGGCAGATTCTCGCATGTTCTAACCAAACATTTCCATGTTTCAATTGAGATTATGAACACCCTAGAGGGCAACCTCGATGCTCATACCGGCCCTACCCAAATGCCCAGTCAAATCATCAACCAGGAATAATCCTGCATGATTCGAATTCAAGCTCAAAACACACTACATGAAAATGAAGAAACATATTAATGGAAAACAATCCTGCATCTCAAAATTTTCCTCTGCCGGGAATCAAAATGCTAACTAATAGAGTTATATCTTGGAAGCAATTATTTGACAATAGATTCGAGGGCCGTTCCTAACCTAAAATGAGGACAAACGCACAAAATAATACTCACAAAAAGATTGTTCTATACGAGCTTCTCATTTTAGATTACAACCTACATAATCCAAGCATAACTAGAATCTCAAAGTACGACCGTCAAGGATGCCATTTGGAACGAGGCAGGAGTGCAAGAAGAATCTTCTTTCTTGGCCCCTGCATTTCAGAAAATGTTCAAAGGAAACCAACATTAATGTTAATGATCACCGAAATGCAAATTTAAGAATAATTACAAGGTGTGTGGGGTATCCCAGAGAAGTGCCACCACAGCTTTTGTTTCAATAAGCTAAAAGAACACATCATGCAAATCAGATATTTTCCAAAACAAATGGAATAATGATCATTCATTTGGTGAAACACAACTTAGTACTTCAAGGTACCGTGAATCCACAACCCTCATTTTTGCCCAGTATTTTCCATGTCTTTGTTAACATAAATATTTTTAACTCGGTGCAATATTTATTAAGAAGAAGAAAAATCCACCAAGCACAATGTTATTAACAAATTTTAGAGTGCAAAAACTCATCTCACATGCAGAGGCAGTCTACATTTCTTAATACTGTGAATCTACAACCATTATTTTTGCCAAGTGTTTTCCATGTTTTTTTAACATTAGTATTGTTCACTTCAGTGCAATATTTATTCAGAAGAAGAAACACCCACCATGCCCTCTCCCCCTAATAATTTTTTTTATTGCAAAAACTCATCTCACAAGAAGAGGCAGCCCCTACAGTTCTTAATAACTAAAATGAAAAAATTGCATCAAATTGAAAAACCATCACTAATGATGATGATGATGATGATGAGTCTTTAAAGTATAATGACAGCTAAGATATCATGAAAAGGTTTCTTTTTATATTTTTAAAAAGGAGAGGCTCAAACTTGAGACTTCTTGAGTGGTGGGGTGCCAGTTAAGTTTGTACAATAAAGTAATTCATTTCAAATAACTAAAAGATTAATCATGCATGCTTCAACAATTTTTGTATCAACATTCTAAATATCACAAGACAGTGAAATACTTGAGATGCAGAAAAGCACGAAACAGACCTGGACATCATATGCCATTACAAAATAACACCCAAGATAGTAGACAAGGAAAAGAAGGAAAATTACCATAGGTATGCCCAGCTCTTTGAGGTCACTTTCCCCCATCTGCTTCAATGCAGGCATATCTACCTGTTTGATACATTACACGAATCTTAAATTAGGTGGCTTGAGAAAATAGAAGTTCCAGTACATAATATTATTCTCCTTGGCATATAACAGGTGGTGGGAAGATGTCTCCACCAGCACAAACAGAGGGGGAAGAAAAATACCCTGATGGACAATTGTACAAAACCAATAATGTCTGGTTTCTCAAAACATAGATCTGACCATACGTGAACGCAAACATGTGTATAATCATGCCACCCGAAATGTAACAGCAGTACCAGGTATAGACATGTCATGCAAGTGTGAAATTAAAAAATATGACGTGTAGATTATAATCCTAACAAGGAAATAATAAAATTGCAATGTAGTTCCACTCTTCTTGTTTTGTCATTGCTCCACGGCATGAAGCCCCATAGTGGTCAAATTGCACAAATCACATAACCTTCATGTTTCACATAAAATAATGTGCAATTATAAAACAAATAAGAAGATAGCATCTATAGTCTATGAAAAAAATTATTAAAACAAGAGGAATATTTGGTGTACCTCCTCAGCCTTGAAAAGAATGGCATATTTCCCTAATCCCAATGAATGTAGTAGGCCTTCAACAGTTTGTTGTTCTTCAGCCTACATAGAAGCCGGAAATAGATAAGAAGTTAGTAGGTGATTATTTGGGAAATCTGGGTTATCCTTAAAGAGGAAGTTAGCTCTGTAAGCTATCAGGCAACAAATGACTTGCACTTGGTTCACATAAACCCAGAGGAAACTACTACTCCCTTTGTCCCTACAAAGATTGTCCTAATTAACTTTACACAATTTTAAAGAGAACTCAATATATGTAGAGCAAATCTATATTTTTGCACACTTTTTTCAGAGTTTATGCAAAAAGTAAATATTTTGAATAATTAAGAAAAAATAAAGCAACAATCCCCAAACTAGACATATATTTCAGGACAAACCAAAATAGGAAAAATGGATTCTTTGGGGGATAGAAGGAGCATGAGTTAAAAAGAGAGGACAGAAAATTGGAATCAGTAACAAGACAGAAGTGCATCCAAAAATCTAACTCAGAACTAGATTTTTTGCAGAAGTGGAGCCTTGCTATTCGCTTGGTCCACTCGTTCTCTACAATTTCAAATCAACCTGTCTTCAGACTCTAAACAAGCCATTCAAATTAGCGATAAAGAATTCCTGGTTCAGCAAAAGAATCATGTGCCTAATCACAAGGAGGCATATAAATTTAGCCAGTTATATAGCTGGCCTAGTTCACTGATTCCACCAGAAGTTTCCCTTCATCTTTCTATTTCCTTTATTGGCTTAGTCCACTCATTCTCTACAATTTCAAATCAAACTCTCTTCAGACTCTAAACAGTTCGAGTTAGTGATACGGAATTCCTGGTTCATCAAAAGACTCATGTGCCCAATCATAAGGAACCAAATATTTTTAGCCAGTAATATAGCTGGCCTAGTTCACTGATTCCCCCAGAAGTTTTCCTTAATCTTTCCATTTCCTACTATATTTGTGTTTTCCATTTTACAATTTCTTTCTTCTGTCAGGTAGATATGATGCAAAAAATTTCGATATCACAATTAAACTGCCAGGCCACATCAAATTCAGAAAATTTACCAAGCACATGAAATTTTCAAGGATTAGTCATAGCAGTGATTAAAAGGTTAAAACTATCACAGGTAAACTAGCTGAATACTTGGTGTAAACATAACAGACATCTTCCATATTCTGTAAGCAAACATTGTAAGCAACCACTACTCATATAGCACATCAAGTCATGATACACAATAAGCAAGAAATTAATCAAAATAAGCAGTTGCATGTCTTATGTGTTGTGAGTGCAATGCAAGTGCCAGAAGTCAACAAACTAGTACCGCATATGAACTCTTATGCACAAGGCCACTTGGTGGAGGAAGTTGGCTCATACGTGGTGCCACAGACGTAGCAGGTACAGTTGACAGTGGAGGCATGGCAGATTTTGTCATAAAAGTTGAGGAACTGCTCACAGACCTTGGAGTATCAAGAATATCTTTATTCATATATGAAACTGTTCCAAAATCATCATATGTCCTGTTCAAAGGCCTTCGCTGTAGATTATCCATGTTTCTGGGTGGCGATAAACCCCTAGAAGAACTTATAACTCTATCTGGAGATCTTCGTCGTATATGATCCAAAGTCCAAGAAGAAAAGGAATTTCTAGAGGAGTACATGTGATGTAAATCATCTGCACTTCTTGTTGGAGGAATTCTCCCTAAGATACTAGTGTCCGTTGGCTCAGACATACGCTGCCGTGCATCAAGACTGGTACTGAGTGGATGGCCTGAAGGCTGAACTGTCCTAGAAAGCTTTTCACGGAGGTCCATGGTTTTCTGGTCATCATCACTTTGAGCTCTTCTAAATAAATTCTTTTGCATGAGCTTGTATCGAAGGTCATCTTTATCAATGAGACCATCTTAGTTAATCAAATACATACATACATGAAGGTCAATTATCAGAAAATGTCTAAAAACATTCAATGCAGTAGAGTAAGGCTATTACCTTTCACACCATTAGAACCTAAACTTGTCAAACTACTGTCCCCTCTTTGCCTGCACAAAAGCAAATATAAATAATAACATTCTCCAAATAAGAATTGCGTAGCAGAATACTGTTCCACAAACATCAAAGTCACATAACTACCACACAAAAACAAAAGCAAACACACCGTTTGTTGCTAAGTTGGTGTCCTAATCTATCCATAACAGACCGCTTGCTCCCAGCACCTTGCTGAGAATTGGAATAATCATCCGATATCGTTGCAGCTCTCTTTACCACCTGTAAGGTTACTCACACCTATGAATCAAAGAGATCATACAATACCCAAAGGTATCTCCTTATCATGAAAACATTATTACTGCTAATTTTTCTTTTAATATAATCTCTCTTTCAACACTTTTCTCCCATATTAAACAAACAATTAAAATTCATTTTCTCTCCAAGCAACAATAAATTCTTCCATTACAACAATCCATAACTAAAAAAAAAAAAACCTAATTTTTCGGATTAAAAAAAAGGGAGGGTTGGAAGGGAAAAAAAAATACCTGACCACTGCGGCCTAGAGTAATGGTGACGCGAGCTTTCGAAGTTTCTGTCATGTCAAAATCCCCAAATACAAAACCCTAGCTAATCAAATTTAATTTATACAATAATAATAATAATAAATCAACTAGAATGGCATCACACAATCACAACACATAACCATTATTGGTTAACCTAGCAAACATCAAAACCCTAATCTATAACAAGAGCAGAAAGATTGGCTTCTCTCAGTAAAATTAAGAGGGAAAAAAAAAAAAAAGGGATCCCTGTGAGATTTCAATTTTGGGATCGGTAGTAGAGAGGGAGAGAGATGATAAAAGGAGGGAGAGCACGCAAGGGGCACGAGCTTTTTAGTTTTGGCTGAAGATTCTGTGGAGACTAGGGAGAGAGGTCAACCTTACTTGAAGACTCCTATTTTTTTTTTAATTAATGTAGGTGTTCGGACCAGTTTATATTCATTACGATTAATCCCACGGTCCACTGAACATCTTGCAAGTCCAGCAAACAGGTAAGGTACCATGGGGATGATAGGCGTACCACACAAAGAGGACCCAGTAGAGACACTTGCAAGCCCAGCAAACAGGTAAGGTACCATGGGAATGATAGGCATACCTACCACACAAAGAGGACCCAGTAGAGACACGAAGGAAACAGCTGTCCAGCCCCATTGCTACTAGAATTCGAATTGAAGTTCAAAGGAAGGAGAGTTGCGCCAACACCACAGAGCCACAACCTGATAGGTTCCCTCCTTCGTCACGTTAGTGCTAGATATTTAGAATTATATATATTAATAAACAAGAAAAAAATTGTTAATAATAATTAAAATTAAAATAAAAAAAATAAAAAATAGATATAGATCAAAATATTTAGTATTAAAGAATGAGATATTTACCTAATTATACTTGTTAAATTTATTTTGTTAAAATAAATTTGTTATTTAATCAAACAATAATAAAAATAGACATATATTAAATTGATTGAATAAAATAAAAAAATATATATTATACAAGGCTGCAAATATTAGAAATATTATTTGAAAATAAATATTTTTTATTTTCAAAAATAAATTTCTTCTACATAAAATATTAAAAGAAATTATAGATAAATCATAATAATCTTTTCAAAAACTAAATACACATAACATCATTGAAAAAAAAAATCTTTATCTAGAAAATGTTAAATAAGAAAACAAATCATAGAAGCATGATATTAATTGAAATAAAAATTTAAAAATTATTTAAGAAAAAAACATTAAAAAAAAGATATCATTTACGAAAGTCATGTTAGGAAAAAAAATATTCCAGATACCATGGCTTAATTTGTTAAATATATGCTCCAAATCATAAACACAACTGAGTTAAAACAATTTTTTTCTTAAATTAATATTTAACCTCAACAAAAAAAAAAGTGGGCAAAAAACAACCTAACATGCTTGGGCCATTATAAGAAAAATTCGAGGCACATGGTGGGCCTTAAAACCCATGCTCACGCATCTGGTGATTAGTACTTAAAAGTGCATTATTATCAATATTTTATATCATTATTTTGCACTTGAAGTATCAATAACTTCTTAACTAGAACATGTTTTATAAGAACAAGTCTGATAATATAAGATACCTTTAATTTATAGGAAATGTTCATTTTAAATGCAAGTCTATCACATAAATCAAAGAATTGATTGATGACTTTAACTACTGAAATTGAGAAGATAAAGAGATGACTAAGCTTAGAAAAGAAATGTTGGTTGAATTCAAATTGGAACACCATTTGGTTATTAGATCATAATTGGAGTTGTAGAACTTGGATTTAGGTTTGGTTTATATAAATAAAAAGTTCAGACATGGGCCTAAAACTTTCATGCATAGTCCAAGATTCAAAAGGACCATTTTCAAGTTCAAATTGTAGTAACAATAGAGAAGTCGAAATCTATCTTTCAGCCCAGATAATATTCAACCTATATCTCGAGTTCTAGAAGTCCAAATACATCAATTTTTTTTGTTGGAAAGCTGATATAATTTTCCAGAACTTTCATGAAGACTATTTGTTTAAATTTTGATGTTAGTAATAATATTTTTTGTAGATAATAAGATAAGAATTGTTACCAAGTTAAGAGCTAGTCACTCACTCAATAATTAGTCATCAAATCAATAGTTTTGAATCTTGCCCTATAAAATGAGGCATTTGCCATACATTTAAGTATCTTGGTTTTCAAATCAAGATCATGTTCTTACTCTTTTTTTTATATATTTTTGTAATGCTTAAGTTTTGCTTTCATTAATCTCTTGTTTATACCTTTTATTTCCTTTACTATACTTATATAATTATGTTCTCCTCTTGTTTATTTATATTTCTCTTCTTCATTATGTTTAGCCAAGTTTATTATGTCGAGGTGAAAAAGTTTCACTAATGGTATTGGAATAAGTATAATATAAACTCAATATGGACATCAATGATTATATCCTAAACAACTTACTATTAACATGTCTTATCATTTTTATTTTATTAATTATTAATACCTTGTTAAATAATTAATCTAATTTTTTTGTTGTATAACACTTGTTACAATAAAAACTTGGCACTTTCATAGTCAATTGTATGGTATAACATACATTTGTGCTATGAAAGGAACTTGATTTGTTATTAACATAAGTTAGCATCATAAATTCC
>NW_011500263.1:182663-198483 GCF_000495115.2 Populus euphratica
TCTTTGTGTGAGGTTTCTAGTTGAGTAATAAAAAGAGTTTATATTATACTTATTTGAAATACCATTAGTGGATCCTCTAACATTGACAATTGTTTTTATCATTGTTTAATTTTCACATTAATTTTACATTTCAAAGTCATCTTTAACTCAACATCATCATCATCATCATCATCATTTATAATTTATATAGTTAACATTCTTGTGGTTCGATCCCGATTTTGCCAGGTTATTTATTATTTCGACACTCCTATACTTGGAAGAACATATCAATCTTTTGGTCGTGTCATCTAGGCTTGGTTTAGTTTTTTATATTTTAAAAGGGCAGACAACCTTATTTTTTTAAAAAAAAAATATGTATATGACATGTCGTTTGTGAGCTTAAATTTTGACCATATTGTGGTGGCTAGAAAATGAAGACATTTTTTTTTTGTCTGAAAAATCCAATTTTTAAGTCATTTTAATCCAAAAACATATTATCAACACCCTTGGAACACCCATAAACAATTCCATCAAGTCAAATAGCCAAAAATAAGTTTCAAAAACACAAAATCAAATCAGGTTAGATTTGTTTTTCTTGGATTAAATTTGTTTTTTCAGGCAACATTAAGATTAAGGTTCTAAATAACCAACATCAAACTTATCTCATTCCATGGAACTCGTGAACTCTAGAAAAATTTATTTTAGTGGTTAGAAATTGCTTGAACAATGATCTTCTCTCTCATCACAAGAATTTGATGACCCTTTTCTCTCTCCTTTTTCTAACCACGAACTGAAAAATAATACAAATAAAATTTTGTACCAAAACTAAGTTTTTAAATCTAAAAGGACTTAAATTGTCTAATTTACATTGTTTTAAAAATTTGAAGACCTAAGTGTATTTCTTAAAACCTTTATGGAAAAGCACTCATGTTTTGCTCCTTTTTCATTTAGGTTCCTCTCTTTTTAATTCCATAATTTCCTAAGAAATCAAAAGTAATTAGTCTTTAATTAGGATTAAATCACCCAAAATAAAACTTTCAGGACCAAAATGAATTATTAAAAAATGCATGGTATGTCCATAATGTTTTGTAACTGTATGAGCAATGTTAGCTCAATAGTGTTTACCACATACCCTTTAGGCTTTTAGTTAATATTTCATTTCATTTTCTTTTTTTACCTATTTTTTAAAATATTTATTTATTTGAAGAAAATATTAAATTAATATTTTTGGGTATGTTTTTTAAATTATTTTAACATATTGATATCAAAAATATAAAAATACATCATTTTAATGTATTTTTAATTAAAAAATTTAAAAAATACTATGCATCATATTACCAAACATAGTTATCCTTGGCCTTGATTAATGGTGTGAATTGGTTCAAAAGAATAATAATAATTTATTAGTATACTTTTTTCGAGATAATAACATAATAAATATGTATATTTTGAAGTTTTTTATAATTGAATGTGTCAATGATTATTTTTTATAAATGAATACATACTTTTCAAATTATAATAATTAAGTGAAATTAAAAATGTGAGAGGAATAACATAAAAAAGAAATTCTTAGGTGATATTTTAATATTGAAGTGTCATGTATGTCCTCGACTTAATGGGTGACATGATATATGATTGATGGTGTGACACTAATAACAAGGAAAACATTATTTAAGGAAAATTTATTTTTTAATAAAAAAATCAATTTTTTTTCTAGATTACTATGGTCTGTTTAAAAGTGTGATTGCAATTACTTTTCAAAGTGCTTTTCGTGACGAAATGCATCAAAATAATATATTTTTTATTTTAAAAAAATATTTTTGAGATCAGCGCATCAAAACAATTTAAAATATATTAAAAAAATTAAATTTTTAATAAAAAATATTAAATTTTTTAAGAATGCAGTTTGCATTCTTAAACATTCTTCTAAAGAATATGAAAAAGAGAGAGGTGGAGAGAAAACTTCTATTATTTTTTTTTTCTTTTTGTCAGGACAGGTTTGTTGTGGAAGTATTTGGGATGTTGAACAATAAATAGAGTTGGACTAGATAATTTGTTTTATTTTTGTTTTTGGTAGATATTGAAGAAGACAAAACAACAAAATATAATAACAATAATACTCATGTTTTATCTAGTATTTGAAGGGTATATTATAACACATATTTAAACCAAAGAGTTTAATTTATTTTGTTTTTAATGCAATAAATAAATACATTATTTTTAGAAAATTATTATTAATATTTATTTAAATATTATTTTATTTTGAACAAAATTCAAAATCTAAATAAATATTATTTTATTTTGTCTTACATTAAAACATTGCTAGTATCTCTTTTAACACTCTATTTGCTTCATCTGTACACAAAACTGCCTTCTAATTGCCGTCGCCATCGTTAGCAGCCATCATCCCCCTCGTCGCTCACTCTAGCCTCTTAAAAATAGCATATCTTCTTTGCCTCTAGCATTTAAAGAACAACCCAACCCTATCTTCCTTTATTTTCTTTCATTTCTTCCATCGATTTACCATAAAAGCTTGCAAAAAAACCCACCATGAAAATACTAGACGTTGCTACTCATTTGTTTTTTCTTTTAAAAAAAACCCACATAAAAAATAGAAAAAATCACATGAAGAAAGCCTTAAAAAAATTGCCCAAGTTTGTTAGTGAAAAACCAAAACGCCAAGAAAAAGCTAGTAGACCAAAGTGTCCAAAAATTGGCAAAATTAGAAACTTAATTTTGATTGACAAAGGGCCTCATTAGTGAAAATGCTTTATTTAGGTGTTTAAAAAATCAATTAAAATTTTAGAAGGTTTAATTAAATTTATTGAGGACTGAATCGCAAGAAAAATCAGCTTTTAGAGTTAAATTTGAATGTTAAGTGAAACAAATCAAAGTTTGGGGACTGAAATTAGATGTTAGAAAGATTAATTAGTCAAATTAGGGGCTTAATTGCATAAAATTCAAAACATGATGAGCAATTAGGGACTTAATTGAATAATTTATGAACCAAGGACTAACTGACAAAATGCGTGCAACTTTGGGGACTAAAATCAATAAAAACAAGGGTCAAATCGAAGAAAAATAAAAGTTTGATGGTCATCTAGATGTCCAATTGAATAAATTAGAGACCAAAGACTAACTTGTAAAAGGTGCTTAAATTTAAGGCTAGCAATGAAATCTGGCAGGAATGCAATTACATGAAATTAGAAGTTTAGGGAGAGATGGGTAAAATTAAACGAAATTGAAAGAATAGGGATCAAATTAAAAATTATAAATCCCAAATCAAAAAACCTTAATCTATAGGGTTTAGCCAAAATGATGTCATTCAAGATACCGTGCATCTTCTTCTTTAGTTTTCGGCTAATCGAGTGGGTAGTTTAAGGTGTATGAATATGGTATTTTCGACCACTTCGGAAGGTGCAACCACCACCATTCAATTAAGAAACACCCCTTTTACAATCCCATGTCTTTGAAATCAAATGTTTACATCCCATATTCTTCATTAATCTCCACAACATCTTATCTCTGGTCAATTATCACTCTAGTTTCAATTGTTATGTTGTTTAGGCGGACACTTTTAAATAGTTGAATATGGAGCTACAAACTTCCAAATTAAGCAAGAATAGATCCAATCAAAAGATATATCCTCTATCAGGTTCAGGTTCAGGTGATCTCAAGCAACATTAATGTCTGAGTTGCTCTAGTGAAGTCATGAAAGTAACCAACCTAGTCAACCTTAACTAAGACATTTATTTGCAGAAAATCACCTAACTTTTTCATGTGTTCCCACTTAAAACCCCTAAAGGTTACTATTAAGGGTTTAAAACCCTTCCCTCTAGATCTAAAGGCCAAAAACACCTTACTCTAGCCTCCAAATTTCTTGCAAAACTACCTAAACTCAAAACCATTGATTCTATAATAAAACTAGTTTAGTTTTAGTTTGTTAAAACCCTAAAAAACTCATCTAGAAGCTCTAATCCACTTATAAAAGAAGAGGTAACCAAAAGCACAAAAAAAAGAGGGGGAGAAAAGAGAGAAGAGGAAAAAACTTTGGCTAAGGTGTAAAGAAAATCCAATCCATTAAGATTTAGAAGCTTCAATTTTGTTTGGTTAAGTCTAGAGATAAAGGGAAAGGAAGGCAATATCACAAATCTTTTCTGATTTGGATATTTTTAAGTTTAGAAGGTATATACATTCAAACCTTGAAAGTGAAGTCCGTAAGGCTTGCTAGATTGATTTCTTGTGTTTAAATGCAATGTTTTGAATGTTTGACATGTTAATGGTAGCCATTATACATTATATTACATGTTTGTTAGATTTGATGAATGCCAAATGTGGCAACAAGAAGGTGTGTTTTCTATTTAATAAGGGTATAGTCGCAGGTTCTAAAGATGTGGTTTAGTCCTTTAAAATGACAAAAGATTAATTTTGAAGTCCAGATTATTCAAGCATGTCTTTTGTTTTGAGTTGGCAGTTTTTGATATTGAAAATTAATGCTTCTTTTTTAATTTTGTTATTGTTTTGTTCCAATCATACTCGTCATTGATAATGTGATTTATAGGGATAAGGGAAACATGCCTTAAAGGTCTAAAATGATCATTCTAGGTTTGATTTGGTTTTTTGGGTTTTCTGGCTTTTTCTGTGTTTTGGTTTCTGCAGATTCATCCGATAAAGCTTGTCTTAGGTACTAGTTTTAGAGCTCGTTTTAATTAAAGTCAAGTTTACACGAGTTCATTAGTCATTATTAGTAAATAATCTAGGAGTCTTGTATATCAATAACATGTTTTAATGGGTTTTAATCTTATAGTTTTGGTTTTGAACCAAAATCCATTTTGACAAAATCATGTTGATTTGATGATAATCAAAGCAAATGAATTCCTGATTCTTGTTCTATGCATGATTGCAAGCAAAACCATGCCATTTTTTATTCAAGATTTGGCATGGTTTGAGAGTTATGTTTATGGGATTTCCAATAAATGTTCTTTATGTTCTTTATTTTTTATATGATTGATCCATCTTATTTGAAAGTTTTTTAAGTTTTTGTTGAGTTTAAGTTGTTTTAGTTTTGATTTTTCTTTTCTGGTTTGTTTCCAGGTTAACCTGGCTAGGTTAAAACCCGATCAGTCCTTAGGCTTTGTTTGGTTTGATTTTGAATGTTTATTTGGTAAAGGTATGTTTAGCCAACATCCTTTAGACTTTTTTGGGTAGTTTTCATTTCAAGAAGTTTTTGTCAAATGTGATCTAACAAAAAATATAAAATGTATGTCTTTTTTCGTGTTGTGTATAACTAATTTTCTCAAAAAAATATTAAAAAAATCATATTTTTTAAGAAATGGGAGTGGGGTTTAATAAAACCCAAACTTGTTGATCTCCAAACCCTTTTCCCTAATTTTTTTAGCTCCAAACTTCACTCACTAACCCCCTCTCTCGATCTTCTTAGCTCAATTTCACAAACTCTAACTAATGCTCTCCTCTCAACTAAAAGGCATTAAGATACAAACTTGACAAAAATGAATCTTAAAACTCAAAGTCATATTGATTTGATTCTAGCTAAAGTTGAATTAAAATATGAAAGATTATGGGATTTTCATCAAAACTGGTGTTCTTTAAAGTGGGATTTTATCTAGATCTAGTTGGTGTAGTTTGTAAATGAATAAAGAATGAAAAGATTTTTATCCCAAATTGAAAATAAACACTTTCTCCTAAGTGTTTATAAGTGTGGGTTTCTACTATGTAATAAATTTAGTGAAAGTCATAGTAGATAGGCATTTCTAGTTGGCTTCCAAACACTTGACTAGTCAACTTTATGACAACTTCTTCAAAGTAAAGTGGCCAAATGAGATTTGGGCAACCTTAAAGGTACACTAGAAACAAGAAAAATCAAGTTTTGATTATTTTCTTGCTTTAAAATTTTTTGAGTATGAGATTACTAATAACAAGTTAGTCATAGATTAAGTCCATGAAATTCAAATCCTGATGTCAAAACTTAGTGATCTTGATATCAAAGTTCTTGATTCATTTTAAGTGGGGGTTGTTTTATAAAAAAATTCTTTCATTCTGGAATGAATATAGAAAGAAGATGTTACATTCAACAAACAATTATACCTTTGAATAATATCAAACACACTTATAAATTAAGGTTCAATCTTGTATGCGTGAATTGCAAGCAATAAATTCTAAAGTTAATTTGGTTATTAAAACTAGTTTGAAAATGACTCAAAATAATCTAAAAGTGCAAAAAAAAAAAAAAAAAAACAAATTCAAGAAGAAATAAAATACTAACAAAAAGAATAGGATTTGTTTTTTTTGTCAAAATAAAAGGCACCACATAAAAGAATACAAATTCAAGAGTTTCAATAAGAAAGGTGGTGATAACAAAATGAATATAATTGAAAAGGATAAAGTCAAGGAGTTGGTTGTCATGGTTTCAAACATTCAAACTAGAATGATTACTATTACTACTAATGTGAAGACTTCAGATTAGTGGTTGGATTCTGGTGTAACAATTCATGTCTATAATGACAAAGCATGGTTCAAGGCTTATAAAGAATTTAAAAAACCTTAAGAGGTCTTGATAGGTAACCGTAACTCTACCAACGTTTTAGAAAAAAAAAAACTATTGAATTGTACTTTACTTGTGGACAAATATTATCTTTAATAAATGTGTTTCATATTCCTGAAATTAGAAAAAACCTTATACTTGCTAATTTTTTTAAGCAAGAAAAGGTTAAATAGTGTTTTAAGGTTATTATAATTAAGAGTGAGATATTTATTAAAAAAAGGTTATTCTTGTGATGACATATATAAGTTTAATATTAATGAAATCAATGTTATTTCTGCTTATATGGTTTGATCTACTTCTTCTTTTTAGCATGCTAAATTAGGTCATCTAAATTATAGATATTTGAAATATATGTGTAAGCATGATTATATCTTGTATCAGTATGATGATAATGATAAATGTGAAGGATGTAAAGTTAAGATGACTAAAAAGTCTTTTCTTAAGGTTGAAAGAAATTATCAATTACTTGAGTCAAACAATCTGACATGTGAATTCTTAAAAGTGATAAAGGTGGCAAATACTTTCTAGGAAATTTTCTATATTTTGTGAGGAAAACAAAGTAATTCATCAAGTGATCATACTATATACACCACAACATAATGGACTTACTAAAAGAAAGAAATAGGAACTTAACATATATGGTTAATGCCATGCTTTACCTATGTTTTCCTGTTAAGAACTAAAGATGAAGCCTTTGAGAAATTCAAATAATTCAAGAAAATGGCATAAAATCAAAAGAAAATAAGAACTAAAATTCTTAGAAGTGATAAAGATATTGAATACTTTTCTAAGGAGTTTTCTACAATTTATGAGGAAAATAAAATAATGTATCAAATTAATACACCTTTATACCATAACATAATAGACTTGTTGAAAAGAAAAATAAGACCTTAGTGGATATTGTCAATGTCATACTTGACCCATGTTTGATTTTTAAGAACTAAAAATGAAGTCTTCGAGAAATTCAAAGAATTAAAAAAAAATGATAAAAAATCAAAAGGAAATGAGAATTAAAATTCTTAGAAGTGATAGAGGTGGTCAATATTTTTCTAGGGATTTTTTTACATTTTATGAGGAAAACATAATAATTCATCAAATGATCATACCTTATATACTACTACATAATGAACTTGCTAAAAGAAAAAGTAGGAGCTTAGTGGATATGGTCAATGCCATGCTTTTGAATGATAAGTTACCAAATAACTTATAGGGTGAAGCTTTGTTTACTATATGTCACATTTATAATAGATTACTATCTACGAAATTAAATGTTTCTCTTTATAAAGTATGAAATAATAGAAAATCAAATCTAAATTAATTTAAAGTGTGGGGGCATGTAAGTTTTTTATCATCAAAGAACAAAATTAGGACTCAAAGGTTTTAAAAGTGTTTTTATTAGTTATGCATAAAATTTAAAAGTTTGTAAGCTTTTGGATTTAGAAACTAATGTGATAGTTGAATCTCTATATGTTGGATTTATTAAAAATAAATTCACAAGTGATTCAAATATATAAGAATAAGATATAACAGTGATGATTCTTAGCTGAACTTTAAGTAAAAAATATAAAAATCTAGAAGTTCAAGTGAACCTGAAGGAGTCAAACGGTTAGAAAGGAAAAAAACTTAGATACATATTTTATTTATACTAATTCAATTGTATTTTTAGCGAAAGATGATAGAAATACAATATTGAAAAGGACATTTATGATCCTAAATATGGAAGATGATCCAAAGACATTTCACGAAGCTATGTTTTTTAGGGATGTTGCTTTTTAAAAAGAAATGGTAAATGATGAAATGGATTCAATATTATCTAACAATACTTAGGTCCTAGTAGATTTACCTCTAAGTTCTAAGCCAATAGAATATAAGTGATTGTTAAGAAGAAAACATAATATCGATGGTTTTATATAAACCTTTAAAGCAAGATTAGTTGTCAAACACTTTACTCAAAAGGAGCGTGTTGATTATTTCGACACTTATTATCTAGTGGAAAGAATTACATCCATTAAAGTTTTATTTACTTTAACATCAATTTATAAATTGCATGTTCATCAAATAGAAATTAAGACAACTTTTTTAAATGGAGATTTAAAGGAGGAAGTGTCTATCAAGCAATCTGAGAGTTTTATACTTTTTAAAAATGAGAAAAAAAATGTAAATTGATAAAGTCTTTATATAGTTTAAAGCAAACGTTGAAATAATGGCATGGAGAGTTTGACAGAGCAATTTTGTTAAATTATTTTCATCACAATAGCACCAATAAGTGTATTTATTCCAAATTTACAAAAGATTTGGTGTGATTATTTGGCTCTACATAGATGACATATTAATCTTTAGCATCAATATGATTGAGGTAGTTGATTGATACTTAAAAATGTATTTTTATCAAGGTTTTATATCATCATTTTGCACTTGAAGTATCAATAACTCCTTAACTAAAACATGTTTTATAATAATATATCTAATAATATAAGATACCTCTAATTTGTGGTAAATGTTCATTTTAAATGTAGGCCTATCACATAAATAAAAGGATTGATTGATGAATTTAAGAACTGAAATTGAAAGGATAAAGAGATGGCGAAACTTCAAAAAGAGATGTCGGTGCAATCCAAACCGGAACACTGTTCGGTAAATGGGTCATATCTGGAGCTATATATCTCAGATTTAGGTCCAATTTATATGGATGTGGAACATTGTTCGGTAATTGGGTCATATCTGGAGCTATAGATCTCAGATTTAGTTCTACTTTATATGGATGGAAAGGTAAGACATAGGCCTACAACTTTCATATGGAGCCCAAGATCTAAAAAGGCCATTATCAAGTCCAAATCGTAGCAACAACAAAGAAGCCCGAATCTGTCTTCCAGCCCGAGCATTGTTCAGTATTTGGCCTATATCTGGAGTTCTAAAAGTCCAAATGAGCTGAATTTTTTACACAAGAAAGCTCACACAATTGCCTACAACTTTCATGTTTTTCAAGTGGCTCCAATTTTGACGTTATCAATGACGTTTTGGGCAGACAAGAGAAGATAAAGATTGTCACCAAGTCAAAAGTTGGCCACCCACTTATCAATTAGTCATCAAATCAATAGTTCCCAATTTTGGCCTATAAAAGGAGACATTTGCCATGCATTTAGGCATCTTGGTTTCCAGATCAAGATCATGCTCTTCCTTTCTCTCTTTGTATTTTTTATGCTTTGTTTTCATTAATATTAAGTTTATGCCTTTCATTTCCTTTCCTTTACTTAGTTAACTTTTATGTTCTTATTTTGTTTATCTATTTTGCTATGTCTTTCATTTCCTTTCATTTACGTAGTTAACTCTTATCTTATTTATGTTCTTATTTTGTTTATTTATTTTTCATTGTTTTATTATGTTTAGCTAAGTTTATTATGTCAAGGTGAAAAAGGTTACACTAATGGTGTAAGAATAAGTATAGTGTAAACTTAATATGGACTTTAATGTTTGATACTAACATGTTTTGTATTTGTTATCTTGTTCACTCTTTAATACTTTGCTTGTTAAATGACTAATCTTGATTTGTTGTATAACACTTGGTACAACAAATGCTTGGTACTTTCATAGCCCATACTGTATGGTATAACCGACACCTAAGCTATAAAAGGAACTTGATTTGTTGCTAACATAAGTTATAATCATGAATGCTTGACGAGATTTACAAGTATTAGCATTAATCGAATAAGATGACTAATGTAATCATGTTAACAATATATAATCTAATTGGAACCTCCTTTGTGTGTGGTTTCCAATTGAATAATAAGAGTTTATACTATACTTGTTTGACATACCATTGGTGGATCCTCTAACCTTGACATTTGTTATTATCATTGTTTAATCGTTACATTAATATTCCATCTCAAAGTTCTCTTCTTCTTCTTCTTCTCCTCCTTCTTTTTCTTTATTATTATTATTATTATTATTATTATTATTATTGTTATTACTATTATTGTTGTTGTTGTTACTATTGTTGTTGTTGTTATTGTTGTTGTATTATTGTTATTTATAATTTGTACAAATAACCTCCCTGTGGTTCGACCCCGGTCTTGCCATATTGTTATTACTCTTATTATTGTCGTTGTTGTTGTTGTATTGTTACTATTTATAATTTGTACAATTAACCTCCTTGTGGTTCGACCCCAGTATTGCCGGGTTATTTATTACTTCGACACTCCTGCAACTAGGAGAAGACATCAATCTTTTAGTCGTGTCAAGTTTTTGGCGCCGTTGCTTGGAGGTAAGTTCTTGTATGAATTATACTAGTTATTTTATTTTTTATTTTCACTTTTCTTGTATATAACTTTGTTTATTTTCTCTTGTTTCTTCTTCTTTTATTTTCTTATTTTTTTTATTCTATTCCTACACGTGCATGAGAGTGTGGTCACGTACATCAAGTGGTAGACTTTGTAAGGTATCCTCATCATTTTGAGAAAATATGGCCGAAGAAGATAATCAATCACTTCATAATGAGAATAATGAAAATAACTGTGTTAGAACACTTAGAGACCACATGAATCCTACAAGAACAAGTGCACCATCATGCATAGTTTTTCCTCTCGATGCATCTCATTTTAATTTTAAAACAGGTATTATTCAACTTTTACCTTCTTTTCATGGCTTAGAATTGGAAAATCCATACTTGCATTTAAGGGAATTTGAGGAGGTCTGCAACACATATAATAATTTAAATTATAGCATGAATACCATCAGATTAAATCTTTTTCCTTTTTCATTAAAAGATAAAGCTAAAACATGGCTACAAAATTTAAGACCAGGATCCATTCGTGCTTGCGATGAAATGCAACAACAGTTTTTAAAGAAGTTTTTTCCATCTCATAGAACAAACTCTTTCAAAAGACAAATCACCACTTTCACTCAAAAACCAGGAGAAACATTTTACCAATGTTGGGATAGGTATCGAGACTTGCTTAGTACTTGCCCTCATCATGGTTTTGAAACATGAAGATTGGTTTCACATTTTTATGAAGGGTTAACACCTAAAGATAGGCAAATGGTTGAATTGATGTGCAATGGAACTTTTGAAGATAAAGACCCTGATGAAACAATGAAGTACTTAGACTTGTTAGCTGAAAATGCTCAAAATTGGAACACCGCGGGTACTTATGAGGCACCGAGTAAAACTCAATCTCATACATCTAGTGGAGGTATGTACAACCTTAGGGAAGATCATGACCTCCAAGTAAAGTTTGCATCTTTAGCTAGAAAAGTTGAGGCACTAGAATTGAAAAAGAGTGGTTAATTAAAATCTGTTGAAAACATTGTGTGTCAAATATGTGAAACAAATGAACACTCAACCAGTAACTGTCCAACCTTGCCTTCTTTTAAGGAATGTCTTTATGAACAAGCCCATGCTTTAAACAGTTTTCAAAGGGCCAACCACAACCCATACTCCCAAACATACAACCCTGGTTAGAGAAATACCCAAATTTCAGTTGGAAGAGTGATAATAAAAATGTACAAACTTCACAACTACCATTTCAAGCACACCATAATTTCCAAAATTCTCATGGATTTGCACCTCTTTATGCTCCACCTCCTTATGCTCCACCTCCTAGAAGAAATCTTGAGGAAACATTGCATGCATTCATTGAAAAGCAAGAAACAATCAATACTCAACTTGCTCAAAACATGACAGATTTTAAAGATACTCTTGCAAAATTGACATCTGCTCTTAGTTTCCAAGAGAAAGGTAAGTTTCCATCTCAACCACAACAAAATCCCAAGGGGCAATACAATGCAAATGCAAGTAGTTACGGAAGCCAACACATGGATCAAGTCAAATCAGTCACTACTCTTCGCAGTGGTAAGGTTATTGAAAAACCCTCTCTTGAACCTTATGAGAAAGATGATGAGTCAATCTCTAAGGGTAAGGAAGGGGTTGAGTCTGAAAATTATAAAGAAAAGACTAATTCTCCGCCAGCACTTCCATTTCCTCAAGCCATGACCAAACAAAGGAAAGTCAATCACAACTCTGAAATCTTTGAAACTTTCAAATAGGTAAGGATCAATATACCTTTACTGGATGCTATTAAACATGTTCCTTCCTATGCTAAAGTTTTGAAAGATCTATGCACTGTAAAGAGGAAACTGAATGTGAAAAAGAAAGCCTTTCTAGCCGAACAAGTGAGTGCTATTCTTCAAAACAATAATGCTTTGAAATATAAAGACCCTGGTTGTCCTACAATTTCTTGCTTTATTGGAAAGCATAAAATTGAAAGAGCTTTACTTGATCTCGGTGCTAGTGTGAATTTACTTCCATATTCAGTTTTTCAAAGTCTTAATCTAGGTGAGTTAAAACCAACTTCTATAACTCTTTTACTTACCGATAGATCTATAAAAGTGCCTAGAGGAATAATTGAAGATGTGTTAGTACAAGTCAATAAATTCATTTATCTTGTGGATTTTATTGTCTTGGACACAGAACCTGTTGAAGTATGTAATTCATTTCCTATTATTTTATAACGTCCATTTCTTGCAATTTCTAACGCATTGATTAATTGTAGGAATGGACTGATGAAGCTATCATTTGGAAACATGATATTAGAGATGAATATTTTCAACATTTGCAAGCAACCTAGAGATGATAATGATTTACAGGAAGTGGACTTTACTGAAAAATTAATTCATGATCAATTTCCAACCACTTCTAGTGAAATTGAGATTGATGAATCTGATGATTTGCAAATGATTTATTTTCAGAAAGAATCAAAGACAAGTAATTGGAGGCCGTAAATTGAGGAATTGCCACCACGATCAATTAAGTCCATACCTTCAAGTGTTCAACCACCCAAACCTGATATGAAGTCGTTGCCATCCAATCTCAAATACTCATTTTTGGGAGAAAATGAAACTTTTCTGGTAATAATCTTTTCCAAACTTAATGCACATCAAGAAGGTAAGTTATTACAAACTTTAAAAATGCACAAAAATGCATTAGGATGGACCATAGCTGATATAAAAGGAATTAGTCCTTTGATTTGTACACACAGAATTTATTTAGAGGAAAATGCTAAACCCTCTAGAGAAATGCAACGAAGGCTAAATCCTAATATGAAAGAAGTAGTGAAAAATAAAGTCATTAAGTGACACGACTAAAAGATTGATGTCTTCTCCCAAGTGCAGGAGTGTCGAAGTAATAAATAACCCAGCAAGACCGGGGTCGAACCATAGGGAGGTTAATTGTACAAATTATAAATAACAATAATACAACAACAATAACAATAACAATAACAACAATAATAATAACAATAATTATAATAATAATAATAATAGAAATACTAATAATAATAATAATACTAATAATAATAATAATAATAATAATAATAATAAAAGAGAAGAAGAAGAAGATGATGAGAACTTGGAGATGGAAAATTAATGTAAGGATTAAACAATAATAATAACAAATGTCAAGGTTAGAGGTTCCACTAATGGTATATCAAACAAGTATAGTATAAACTCTTATTATTGAATTGGAAACCACACACAAAGGAGGTTCCAATCAGATTATATATTGTTAACATGATTACATTAGTCATCTTATTCAATTAATGCTAATACTTGTAAATCTCGTCAAGCATTCATGATTATAACTTATGTTAACAACAAATCAAGTTCCTTTCATAGCTCAGGTGTCGGTTATGCCATACATTATGGGCTATGAAAGTGCCAAGCATTTGTTGTACCAAGTGTTATACAACATAAATCAAGATTAGTCATTTAACAAGCAAAGTATTAAAGAGTGAAAAAGATAACAAATATAAAACATGTTAGTATCAAACATTAAAGTCCATATTAAGTTTACATTATACTTATTCTTACACCATTAGTGTAACCTTTTCACCTTGACATAAATAACTTAGCTAGACATAATGAAAGAAAGCAAAATAGATAAACAAAATAAGAACATAAAAGTTAACTAAGTAAAGGAAAGGAAATGAAAGGCATAAATTTAATAATAATGAAAGCAAAGCATAAACATTACAAAAAATACAAAGAGAGAAAGGAAGAGCATGATCTTGATCTGGAAACCAAGATGCCTAAATGCATGGCAAATGCCTCCTTTTATAGGCCAAAATTGGAAACTATTGATTTGATGACTAATTGATAAGTGGGTGGCCAACTTTTGACTTGGTGACAATCCTTATCTTCTCTTGTCTGCCCAAAACGTCATTGATAACGTAAGTGGGTGGCCAACTGTTGACTTGGTGACAATTCTTATCTTCTCTTGTCTGCCCAAAACGTCATTGATAACGTCAAAATTGGAGCCAGTTGCAAACATGAAAGTTGTAGGCAATTGTCTCAGCTTTCTTGTGTAAAAAATTCAGCTCATTTGGACTTCTAGAACTCCAGATATGGCCAAAATACCGAACAGTGCTCGGGCTGGAAGACAGATTCGGGCTTCTTTGTTGTTGCTACAATTTGGACTTGATAATGGCCTTTTTAGATCTTGGGCTCCATATGAAAGTTGTAGGCCTATGTCTTACCTTTCCATCCATATAAATTGGACCTAAATCTGAGATATATAGCTCTAGATATGACCCAATTACCGAACAGTGTTCCAGTTTGGATTGCACCGACATCTCTTTTCTAAGTTTGGGTTGTAAACATGAAAGTTTTAGGCAATTGTCTCATCTTTCTTGTGTAAACAATTCAGCTCATTTGGACTTCTAGAACTCCAGATATGGCCAAAATACCGAACAGTGCTCGGGCTGGAAGACAGATTCAGGCTTCTTTGTTGTTGCTACAATTTGGACTTGATAATGGCCTTTTTAGATCTTGGGCTCCATATGAAAGTTGTAGGCCTATGTCTTACCTTTCCATCCATATAAATTGGACCTAAATCTGAGATCTGTAGCTCCAGATATGACCCAATTACCGAATAGTGTTCCGGTTTGGATTGCACCGACATCTCTTTTCTAAGTTTGGCCATCTCTTTATCCATGCAATTTAAGTTCTTCAAGTCATCAATCAATCTTTTCATTTATGTGATAGGTCTGCATTAAAAATAGACATTTACCATAAATTATAGGTATCTTATATTATTAGATACATTATTATAAAACATGCTTTGGTTAAGGAGTTATTGATACTTCAAGTGCAAAATGATGATATAAAACCATGATAAAAATGCACTTTTAAGTACTAATCATTAAAAGCATTACAAAATGAAAGGAAATGAAAGGCATAAACTTGATATTAATGAAAGCAAAGCATAAGCATTACAAAAAATACAAG
>NW_011500263.1:198623-217608 GCF_000495115.2 Populus euphratica
AATTAGGAACTATTGATTTGATAACTAATTGATGAGTGGGTGCCCAACTCTTGACTTGGTGACAATCTTTATCTTCTCTTGTCTGCCCAAAACATCATTAATAACGTCAAATTTAAAGCCACTTAAAAACATGAAAGTTGTATAAAATTGTCTGAGCTTTCTTGTGTAAAACATTCAGCTCCTTTTGACTTCTAGATTCAGGCTTCTTTGTTGTTACAATAATTTGGACTTGAAAATGGCCTTTTTAGATCTTGGGCTCTATATGGAAGTTGTAGGCCTATGTCTTACCTTTCCATTCATATAAAGTAGACCTAAATCTGAGATTTATAGCTCCAGATATAACCCAATTACCAAACAGTGTTCCGGTTTGGATTGCACCGACATATCTTCTCTAAGTTTGGCCATCTCTTTATCCTTTCAATTTCAGTTCTTAAATTCATCAATCAATACTTTCATTTATGTGATAGGTCTGCATTTAAAATGAACATTTACCACAAATTAAAGGTATCTTATATTATTAGATATATTATTATAACACATGCTTTAGTTAAGGAGTTATTGATATTTCAAGTGCAAAATGATGATATAAAACCTTGATAAAAATGCACTTTTAAGTACTAATCACACCCCCCCAACCAGCTTATTACTAGTCCCTAGTAATCAAAGCGTTAAAATAGAAAAACAATTTGTAAATTTCACAAAGCAAGGTATTCATTATTTAACTTCCATTAATCTATCCAGATAAACAAACTCTCGTTAAATTTATATACCTGCTCAATACCTCTTAACAAGATATTCATAAACCTTTCTTTTGTACTCAATGTATCAATACATAATTATGGGGCTTTTCTTGGAAGAAAACAAAATTTTTGTTCTAATGTTTAAGGTTAACTTCCTTGGGTTGGGATTATTATTTTTGTCTTTTTCTTTTCTTTTCTTCTTCTTCTTTTTTTTAAAAATATATATACATATAATTTAAAAACACCATGCATCTTTAACCCATGTAACGAACTTTCGGCTAATAACTCCCAGACTAGTTTGTCTTAGGGCATTAGGTGTTAAGATACCCCTACGAGCTTAGTAACTCGGGTCGCAGATACTGATATGTAGATAGTGCAATGTTTGATTCCCTTAAGCTTTTCTCCTTAACCTATGTAACAAGCGTTGGGCCAATAGCTCCCAAGTCAGTTGACTTTAGGGTATTAGGTGTTAAAACATCCCTTCGGGCTTAATTGCTTAGGTTAGGGAGGCTACGAAACCAAACTTATCTATATTTTTATTATTATTATTTTTTCTTTTTTTCTTTTTTTTTTAATTATATACAATCTCTTTCTCTTAGTTGTTACCTTTAACAAAAGAACATAAATAATGTAATAATCCAATATGCAACCCACAATCATATGTTAAAGTGTGTGTGTGTAAATTAAGGTTTAAAAATACATGTTAAATAAGTATATGAACAGAATTAAGTGATAACAATGCGAGAGTTTATAAATTTGAATATTTTATGAAGTATTATAATAGACCTTGTTAAGAATGGTTACTAAGATGTGTCTCAAGAGTCATAAAAGTTCTCCTTACTCTGTCATCATAGTAACAACAATTTCGCACAAGCTTTATAAAATAGAAAACACAGTTTTTTTTTTTAGCTACCACCCTCTCCCCCCAACGAAAACGAAACATTGTCCTCAATATTTAAAGGTAGAACGATAGAGTATAGAAGATATCACCTGAAATAACGAATATTGACAAACCTGAAACACATTGAAACTAATATAAGTAACAAAAAAACACAATAATAAAACCAAAAGACACAAAGATTCACAAATGAAGGCTTAAATCCAATCTAAGCTTTTTATGGCTTTCCTTAGTTGACCAATTTATGCGACTCATAGAAGGCTCAATTACAGGAATGAAAGATTGTAATTGGTCAATCAATTGTTCAGCAGTAGCAATAGAGATTATGATTTGTCGTGCAGAAGATGTTAGAAATTCCTGTTCCACAACATGATCAAGAAAAGACAACAACTTATCATAATAACCATTAACATTTAACAAACCTATGGGTTTATGGTGAATGTGCAGTTGGGCCCAAAAGGAAATATGAAAGATCTCTTCCAATGTGCCTAGACCACCTGGTAAAGCAATGAAGGCATCAACATGGTTAAACATTGCATTCATTCGAGCCGACATTGTAAAGACCTGAAGTTCCTCTCCAATTATTTTTCCAATGATGTCCCCTTGTGCTAAAGCTTCGGAGACGACCCCCAAAACTTGACTACCTCCTAAAAATGCAGCTATTGACACACCTCCCATTAACCCAAGACTGCCTCCCCCATACACTAAATGAATCTTTCTCTTAGCTAGCACTTGAGCAAGATGATTTGCTGATTCTAAAAACTCATTTTCTTTCCCAGGACTAGATCCATTGAAAACCCAAATATTTCTTATATGATGACCTGAGGAACTTGCCATTTCTACACACTTCTGTATTTGTTGAATGTATAGGTTGAGTAGAAATGAAAGGAAGGAAGAGAGGGTTTTATAGATGAGAAATTAGAAAGGCAATCATACCACCTATTTGTAGGCCAGCTAGAGTCTCTTATTCAATTGGAAACCACACACAAAGGAGGTTCCAATCAGATTATAGATTGTTAACATGATTACATTAGTCATCTTATTCGATTAATGCTAGTACTTGTAAATCTCATCAAGCATTCATGATTATAACTTATGTTAACAACAAATCAAGTTCCTTTCATAGCTCATGTGTCGGTTATACCATACAGTATGGGTTATGAAAGTGCCAAGCATTTGTTGTACCAAGTGTTATACTACATAAATCAAGATTAGTCATTTAATAAGCAAAGTATTAAAGAGTGAACAAGATAACAAATATAAAACATGTTAGTATCAAGCATTAAAGTCCATATTAAGTTTATGCTATACTTATTCTTTGACACGATCAAAGAGTTGATGTCTTATCCCAAGTGCAGGAGTGTCAAAGTAAAATAACCCGGCAAGACCGGGGTCGAACCACAGGGAGGTGAATTATATAAATTACAAATAAAGAAAAAGATTTGAAGAGAATAATAACAGAAAAGGAGTTGAAGAAAGTTTTGGGATGTGATATTGATGTAAGGATTAAACAATAACAAAACATATGTCAAGGTTATAGGATTCACTAATGGTATTTCAAATAAATATAATATAAACTCTTTTTATTACTCAACTAGAAACCACACACAAAGGAGGTTCTAATCGGATGATTTCTCGTTATTAGCTCATTATAAATTACTAACATGATCATATTAATTATCTTATCTAAGTAATACCATACTTATAAATATCATCAAGTATTCATGTTGCTAGTTTATGTTAACAACAAATCAAGTTTCTATCATAATAACAATTTCGGCCGAAAACTATGAAAGATCAAGCATTTGATGTACCAAATATTATACAACACAAATCTAAATTAAACATTTAATAAGCAAGGTATTAAGAATTAGTAAGATAAAAAGATAAAACATGTTAATAACAATCTTTCTTGGATATAAACATTTAAAGCTCATGTTGAGTTTATATTATACCTATTCTAACACCATTAGAGAAACCTTTTCACCTTGACATAATTAACTTAGCTAAACATTAAGAAGGAGAAAAACACAAATAAACAATATAAGAACATAAACATAATATAAGCTAACTAAGTATGGGAAAGGAAATGAAAGAGCATAAACAAGAGATTACTATAGCATAAAAGAAAACTTGAACATTACAAAGATGTAGAGAGAAAGCAAGAAGATAACTTTGATCTGAAAATTAATATGACTAAATACATGGACAATGCCTCCTTTTATAGGCTAAGTTTCAGAACTATTGATTGATTGAAGAATTGGTGGGCATCCATTGATTTGGTGGCTGGTTTTTGACATTAATGGCTGCTGGTTTTTTGATATTGTGGGCTGATTTTTGATATTGTTGGCTGGCCAAAACGTCATTGCTCACATCAGAATTATAGCCAACTGAATTGTGGAAGCTGTGGGCAATTGTCTCAGCTTTCCATCAAAAAAAACCAGAGCTCATTTGGACTTCTAGAACTCAAGATATGAGCCAAAAACCGAATAGTGCTTGAGCTGCAGGACAGCTTCCGACGTCTTCGTTGTTGCTAAGATTTGGGCTTAAAAACGGCAGAACTGAGTCTTTGACTTCATATGAAAGTTGTAGGTCTATGTCTTACCTTTCCATCGATATAAAATGGACCTAAATCTGATTTCTACAGCTCCAGATATGATCAAATTACTGAACGGTGTTCGAGTTTGGAATGCACCAGCAACACTTTGCTAAGTTTGGCCTTCTTTTTATCCTTTCAATTTCAATCCTTAAACTCATCAATCAATCCTTTTATTTATGTGATAGACCTGCATTTAGGATGAACATTTACCATGAATTAAAGGTATATTATATTTTTAGACTTGCTAATATAAAACATGCTTTTGTTAGGGAATTTAATGATACTTTAGGTGCAATATGATGACATAAATCCTTAATGAGAATGCATTTTTAAGTACTAATCACTCATCTTTCATGCATATTCACACAACTCACACAACTTTTACAAGGAAAGATGTACTTCAGTAATCTTAAAAAAAAGTATGCTATATCTTGCTTTATAAGATATTATTTATCCCAAATTAAAGCATGCAATGTTCAACACAATAATGAACCCAAAAAGGTAATGATGATCCTAAACAAGTCTCATTCACATACCAATGCAAGTATTTTTTTTTTTAACAAGCATGGTTATCTCAAGCATTCAACATAATGAAATATCGAAAATTAAGTTTTACATTATCCTCAATGTAAAAGAGAAAGAGAAGAAAAGTATAAAGATTAGAAAATTGTTACTCCCCTTTTGTTTTCAAGGATGAATGTCTGATTGAATTTATCCCAAATTGTTACTTGCTTGATTTTTTTTAACCTGCATATCACAACTAAAAGAAAACATAAAAGAAAACATTGATGTTTTTTTTTTTTGAAAATAAAGAACCTCACACCCCCCAACTTAAAATAATGCATTGTCCCGAATGCATGAACAAGAAAATATAAGAGATGGAAGAAAGAAGAAAAAAATGAAAATGAAAATAAAAATAAAAATAAAAAATCATTACTTTTGATACTACAATGGTATTGGATCTTCAAGATCCAATGTCTTAACTTCAGCCACAATATTTTCAAGATAAAGTTTCAATCGATGACCATTTACTTTGAAAATATTTCCATTTTTGGGATTTTCTACCTCAAATGCACCATGCTCAGAGATGGATTTAATCACAAATGGACCAATCCATTTTGTCCTCAACTTCCCAGGAAAGAGATGTAATCGTGAATTATACAAGAGAACCTTTTGACCAACATGAAAGGATTTTCTAAGAATATGTTTATCATGCAAAGTTTTCATCTTATGTTTTGAAATTTTTGCATTTTCAAATGCATCATTTCTTAGCTCCTCTAATTCATCCAATTGAAGCTTTCTATTTTTGCCAACCTCGTTTTCATTGTCATTGAATTGCTGAATGGCCCAATATGCACGGTGCTCAATCTCAATAGGGAGATGACAAGGCTTTCCATAAACTAGCCTATAAGGAGACATTCCTAAAGAGGTCTTATAAGCAGTGCGATATGCCCACAAAGCATCAACTAGTCGTAGGGACCAATCTTTACGGTTTGGATTGACTGTTTTCTCTAAAATGTTCTTGATCTCCCTATTTGCCAACTCAGCTTGGCCACTAGTCTGTGGGTGATAGGGGGTACTGACCTTGTGAATTACACCATATTTTCTCATCAAAATCCCAACGGGCTTGTTACAAAAATGTTTTCCCCCATCACTAATCATAGCCCGAGGCATGCCAAAACGAGAGAAAATATTTTCTTTCAAGAATTTGACCACAACTCGATGGTCATTGGTTCGAGATGCAATGGCCTCCACCCATTTAGACACATAATCAACAGCTACAAGGATGAATTGGTAACCAAATGAACTTGGAAAAGGTCCCATGAAATCAATCCCCCAACAATCAAATATTTCCAAAACAAGGATGGGGTTAAGGGCATCATGTTACGCCTAGTGAGGCTACCTAGTCGTTGGCATCGGTCACATGCAACACAGAAGGCATGAACATCTTTAAACATGGTAGGCCAATAAAAACCACACTGCAAGATTTTGGCAATGGTTTTCTTGGAAGAGAAATGCCCACCACAGGCTAATGCATGACAAAAATTAATGATCCTTGGAATTTCATGATCAGGGATGCACCGCCTAATAATTTGGTCAGGACAATATTTAAATAGGTAGGGGTCATCCCAAAAAAAGGTGCGCACATTGCGCAAGAATTTTTGTTTGTCAAGTTTAGACCAATGAGAAGGAATCTGACTTGTGGCTAGGTAATTTGCTATGTCAGCATACCATAGAGAACCAATGTAAGAGACAGTACCTGCACAAAATAAATTTTCATCAGCAAAGAGTTCATTTATTAGAGATTCATCAATTATGGTCTTATAGCTTGAAAGACGAGACAAATGATCAGCTACTACATTCTCTACTCCCTTTTTATCTCGAATTTCAATGTTAAACTCTTGGAGTAGGAGGATCCATCGAATCAAACGTGGTTTGGCATCTTGTTTTGTGAGCAAATATTTCAATGCTGCATGATCAGTGAAAACAATAACAAGAGATCCAACCAAATAAGACCTAAACTTGTCTAATGCAAAGACCACAGCTAAGAGTTCTTTTTCAGTTGTAGTGTAATTCAATTGAGCATCATTCAAAGTCTTGCTAGCATAATATATGACATGAGGTTTCTTGTCTTTTCTTTGCCCTAAAACAGCCCCAACCGCAAAATCACTAGCATCACACATCAGTTCAAATGGTAAAGACCAATCAGGAGCTTGCATGATTGGTGCAGTTGTCAACAACCCTTTAAGCTTTTCAAAAGCTTCTTGACATTTTGATGTCCAATTAAATGAGACATCTTGTGACAACAAGTTACATAATGGTTTGGCAATGGTACTAAAAGAATGAATGAATCTTCGATAAAAACCAGCATGTCCTAAAAAAGATCTCACATCTTTCACAGTCTTAGGGTTAGTTAATTTTTGAATGACTTCCACTTTTGACTTATCTACCTCTATCCCTTTTGAAGAGACAATGTGACCTAAAACAATGCTATGTGTCACCATAAAATGACACTTCTCCCAATTGAGTACAAGATTGCTCTCTTCACACCTTTCAAGAACTTTTTCTAGATTCATTAGACACAACTCATAAGAATCCCCATAAACTGAAAAATCATCCATGAAAACTTCTAAAAAATTTTCCACCATGTCACTAAAGATACTCATCATACACCTTTGAAAAGTGGCTGGTGCATTACACAAACCAAAAGGCATTCTTCTATAAGCATAGGTACCAAAAGGACAAGTGAAAGTGGTTTTTTCTTGGTCTTCTAAAGAAATCTCAATTTGGTTGTAACCTGAGTATCCATCCAGAAAACAATAGAAAGCTCTTCCAGCTACTCTTTCAAGCACTTGGTCTAAAAATGGAAGCGAAAAATGGTCCTTCCTAGTCACCATGTTCAATTTACGATAATCAATGCACATACGCCATCCAGTTTGGATTCTAGTTGGTACCAGCTCATTATTTTCATTCTTCACTACCGTGACTCCAGATTTTTTTGGGACAACTTGGGTTGCACTAACCCATTTTGAGTTTGCAATAGGGTAAATGATACCTGCATCAAGTAGCTTAAGCACTTCACCTCTCACTACTTCCTTCATGTTTGGGTTCAATCGTCTTTGCATTTGCCTCACAGATTTAGCCTCTTCTTCAAGATAGATTCTATGTGTACATAAAAGAGGGCTAATTCCTTTCAAGTCAGTAATTTTCCACCCAATTGCTTTCTTGTGTTTTCTTACCACTCTCAAAAGTTTGTGTTCTTGCTCTATGCTAAGTTTTGATGAGATCACAATAGGATATGATTCATTTTCCCCTAGAAATGCATACTTAAGATCACTCGGTAAAGGCTTCCTTTCTAGTTTATCAGGCTGGACAAGAGATTCCTCAACTTTCACTTGGGGTGAAATCAAAGGCTCAAATGATGGGGTCCATTGACCTATTGACATAATAGGCATTGGATCTAGATAAGTCTCGAGTTCTCTTACTTCCTCATCAACACATTCCAAAGAACAAAATCTTTCATCATGAATTAAAGTTCTCTCCAATGGATCCTTGATCCACACTCTCTCAAAGTGTTCTTGACAAACTATTTGGATGAAATCTACCTCTCTAATGTCCTCATGTTCCCCGATTTGTTTGGAGACATTGAATATGTTCATCTCCACAGTCATATTCCCAAAAGACAATTTCATCACCCCATTCCTACAGTTAATTAAGGCATTGGATGTAGCTAGGAAAGGTCTCCCTAAGATGACTGGGATGGGGGCATTAGAACCTTGAATTGGTGCGGTGTCTAACACTACAAAATCAACAGGAAAGAAGAATTTATCTACTTGGACCAACACATCCTCAACGATACCCCTAGGAATCTTGATTGACCTATCAGCTAATTGAAGGGTGATTCGAGTAGGCTTGATTTCTCCTAAACCTAATTGTTCGTAAACAGTGTATGGTATTAAATTCACACTTGCTCCTAAATCCAACAAAGCTTGATCTATCTTATGACTTCCAATAATGCATGAAATGGTAGGACAACTAGGATCTTTGTATTTGGGAGGGGTCTTAAACTGGATGATAGCACTAGCATGTTCAGTTAGAAAAGCTCTTTCTTTCACATTCAATCTCCTTTTGACTATGCATAAATCCTTAAGAAACTTTGCATAAGATGGAACTTGTTTAATTGCATCAAGGAGTGGAATATTGACTTTCACTTGTTTGAACAATTCATAGATTTCTGAGTTCATAAGATCTTGTTTAGGTTTCCCTAACCTTTGTGGAAATGGTGCTCTAGGAACAAATTCTAAATCACTCATTTTGACTCCAATTTTTCTTGAATCATCTCCTTTCTCATGTATCTCACCTTCTTTGTCACTCAAACTCTCATTTGTCACTTGTGTTTTGATTCCCTCTTCACTTTCCCTAGATTTCTCCTCTACAATACCTTTAGGAATCCTAAAACCTACACCTTTGTCAACAATCTTTCCACTTCTAAGGGTAGTGATGGCTTGGACTTGTTCATGGTTTGAAGGTTCACTAGGTGAGGATTCACTCATGTGTACCTGACCTCTAGGATTGGGCATTGGTTGAGGTGGGATTTTTCCCTTCTCTTGAATGCTTAGTGATTGAGTCAACTTAGTTAGTTGACTTCGAATGTCATCTAAGGTCCTATTGGTCTGGTCTTGGAATTTGTAAACTTGGTTGTTGATTCCTCCTTGTGTTTGCATGAATTGTTGAAGAGTATCCTCTAAGGATCTCTTATGAGGTGGTTGGTATGTGTTATGTGTGGGAGCATGAAATGGTTGGGGTGGAGGTTGAAATGTTTGAGGTACTGAAGAGCCCTCATTTCTCCATCCAAAATTTGGGTGGTTCCTCCATCCAGGATTGTAGGTCTTAGAGTAGGGATTGCCTACTTGGTTTGGAAATGGCTTTCTAACATTACTTGAATCAGAAGTTTGGCCATATAGCACTTCCTTGAAGGCTGGAATGGTAGGACACTCAGTTGTCCTATGCCCTTTGCTCTCACAAACAACACAACTTTCCTCTTGTTGTTCACTTATGACATGCACTTTTTTAATCTCAAGCGACTCTACTTTCCTAGCCAATGAAGCTAATCTAGCATTGAGGTCATCAGTCTTTTTCAATTGAAACTTCCCATTTGAATGAGAAATGGTGTTTCTAGACTCAACATGAACTGGGAGAGAAGTCTCCCATTGCTTTGTGTTTTCAGCCAATTGATCAAAAAAATCAAAGGCCTCACTTGGTTCTTTGTCATAAAACTCACCATTACACATGGTTGACACTAGCTTTTTAAAATCTGCGGTAAGAGAGTCATAAAAGAAACTCACTAACCTCCACATCTCAAAACCATGATGAGGGCATGCATTTAACAAGTCTTTGAACCTTTCCCAAGCTTGGTGAAATGACTCATTTGGACTACAAGAAAAATTCATCATTTGACGTTGAAAGCTGTTATCCTATGAGTGGGGAAGTATTTTTTCAAAAATTCAGCTTGCATTTCTCTCCATGTACCTATAGACCTAGGACGCAAGGAGTTTAGCCAAATCTTGGCTTTATCCTTTAGAGAGAATGGGAACAATTTAAGCCGAATGGTTTCCTCTGTGCATGTTCTATCAATAAAAGTATTACATACCTCTTCAAAGTCTTTAATGTGTATGTATGGATTTTCAGAATCCATACCATGAAATGTGGGAAGAAGTTGAATCATGCCCGGTTTCAAATTGAAAGCTTGTTGGTTAAGAGGTAAGATAATACACGAAGGTGTACTTTGTCTAGCCGGGTGAAGATACTCTCTAAGAGTTCGAAAATTAGGTTGATCATTGAATTGTGGAGGTCCATTACCTTGAACACTCCCTTCACCCTCTACATCTTCAACATTAGCCATGATAAAATAATAATAATAATAATAATATAACAATTATATGAATATGAAAGGAAAGGAAAGAAAAAAAATGCAAATAAAAGTAATAGCTCAAAAATAAAAATACAACAAATTAAGAAATTCACTCTCCAACTAATAAGCACTATTAACAACAATAAACATTAAAAGATAATTATAACAAGCATGAATAAACAAAAGGCGGTAATACCGGCCAAACACTTCAAACAATAAATATAAGAAAAATAATCATAACAAAACAACAAAATAAAAAGGAAATAAACAAGAGGCGGTAATACCGACCAAGCACTTTAGACAATAAATATAAGAAAAATAACAATAATAAACATTAAAAGATAATTATAGTAGACATGAATAAAAAGGCGGTAATACCGGCCAAGCACTTCAAACAATAAATATATATATATAAAAAAAATAAGCATAACAAAACAACAAAATAAACTAAAATAAACAAGAGGCGGTAATACACCGGCCAAACACTTTAGACAATAGATAAAAACAATATCAACAAAATAAAATGAAATAAACAAGAAAAATATTAGAAACTAATAAGAGTAGACAATAAAAGAAAAATGGTTGAACCAACCAAAATCCAACAATTAATAGTCCAGTCCACAGTCCAATATCCGAAACGTTAAGGTAAATTTTTTTTTAGGCGGTAAAACCAGCCAATTGATTTTTTTATATATGATTTTTTTTAGTTTTCCAATAATCAAATCTAAATTTGTTACCTTTGCTTGCTAGCTCCCCGGCAACGGCGCCAAAATTGCTTGACCGCTTTTTATGATCGGCTTGTTTTAACTCGCAAGTGCACGAGTGTGCGATGTAGCAATTAACTCGGTAAGATCGAGGTCATATCCACAGAGAGCTAGATCTGGAAATTAAGCTAAGTAAAAAAAAAAAAACTCAAGAGAAATTAAGTTAACAATAACTTGGTTGAAAATAATTGATGGATTTGCTTTTAAAGATAAAAAAAAATGTAAATAGATTTTAAATGACAAGAAAAAGTAAGTCTTGGTCCAAATCAATTTTAATGGTGATGTATTGGTGATTTCTTCAACATATATAAGATAACTCAACCTAATATCAACGATGGTGATATTAGATCTGAGGATATTACAATGAAGATTAGAAAGATGAAGATTGATTATTGCTTAACAATGAACAAGTACTTTCATATTAAGTAAGACATTGAATCAAGCAATCTCTATACCAAAACTAAAGTTTGTGCATAAAAATTCAAGATTATAACATTACCTAAATGATTTCTAAAATTTCTTTACAATAATAAATCATTCATGAAGAAAATAAGAAGATAAACATTAAGATTCATTCATATCCTAAAGAACTCACCTCAATCACCATTATCCTTGATTTGGATCCAAGAAAGAGTTTAGCCAACCATGATTATATATAAGAACACTTCAATAAACATGAAAGAACTTGAATCCAACTGAAATAATAAGTTTTACAAACTAAAGAACCGAAATCTATAAAGAAGAACACAATACAATTTCAGAAAAAATTCAGACACAAATCTGACTCTAAGTTTGGACAGCAATTCGACCCTCTTAGAAGCTTTTTTTCGACAAGTCTATTAGAGACATATTTATAGGAAATTCTGTCACCTTTCCAGATCATTAAAGAACAGCTCATTTGGACACCTGAGTCAAAAGTTATGGGCAAAACACCGAAAGGTGTTCTGAAAAATCAAATCAAGACAGCTTTACAACTACTTTGGTGCACGTTTTTCTTCCTCATTTATGAGGTGTCTCCTTCTTCTTTTTGACCCAAAATAATGTTAAAATATCCCCTCCAGCTTTCCATCCATGTGCTTGCCTTCTTGGATCAATGGATTACCCAAAATAAATCAATTGTTATTTGTTGTGTGGACATGTAAGATCATGGATTGTGTTTGAGTTGATTTGGGGTTGATTTAGGGCTAATTTGGGGCTGAATTTGGGCTGAATTTGAGCATCAAATAAGTATACAAATGTACTTATTATTTGGGCTACGATTGACATTGAAACCTTGAGTGTTTAATGGTTGAAGTTTGCACACAACATAAGGCAAGTTTGGGCTTGAAATAAATCATATGATATTCTTTTCTAGAATTGGAATAGAATTGATTTTTGGGACAAATTTGGAGCACTTATTTGAACCAAGATTTGCTTCAATCTTCAACTAAATGTCTCTTCAATTCTTTGTTCTGAATTCCGACGTTGAATTTTCTGAATTAATTCATTTAAGCTCTAAAAACCTATCGAAACATTAAAACAAACTTCATTACTAAAAAACACATCAATTATTATAAAAACAACCAAATAAAAACAATAAATACATATGTAAAATAAGAGACTTAATGACACTTTTGATGCATAATCACTATTGTTGTTGTTTATAATTGTTGTTTATAATTTGTACAATTAACCTCCCTGTGGTTCAACCCCGGTCTTGCCAGGTTATTTATTACTTCGACACTCCTGCACTTGGGAGAAGACAACAATCTTTTGGTCGTGTCAAGTTTTTGGTGTCGTTGCTGGGGAGGTAAGTTCTTGTATAAATTATAGTATTTAGTTTATTTTCTCTTTTCTCTTTTCACTTTTCTTGTGTATAACTTTATTTCTTTTCTCTTGTTTCTTCCTCTTTTGTTTTCTTTTCCTTTTATTTTATTCTTACACGTGCATGAGAGTGTGGTCACGTACATCAAGTGGTAGACTTTGTAGGGTATCCTCATCATTTTCAGAAAATATGGCCGAAGAAGATAATCAATCACTTCATAATGAGAATAATGAGAATAACCGTGCTAGAACACTTAGAGACCACATGAATCCCACAAGAACAAGTGCACCATCATGCATAGTTTTTCCTCCCGATGCATCTCATTTTAATTTTAAACCAGGTATTATTCAACTTTTACCTTCTTTTCATGGTTTAGAATTGGAAAATCCATACTTGCATTTAAGGGAATTTGAGGAGGTCTGCAACACATATAATAATTTAAATTGTAGCATGAACACCATCAGATTAAAGCTTTTTCCTTTTTCTTTAAAAGATAAAGCTAAAACATGGCTACAAAATTTAAGACCAGGATCCATTCGTGCTTGGGATGAAATGCAACAATAGTTTTTAAAGAAGTTTTTCCTATCTCATAGAACAAACTCTTTCAAAAGACAAATCACCATTTTAACTCAAAAACCAGGAGAAACATTTTACCAATGTTGGGATAGATATCGAGACTTGCTTAATACTTGCCCTCATCATGGTTTTGAAACATGGAGATTGGTTTCACATTTTTAGAAAGGGTTAACACCTAGAGATAGGCAAATGGTTGAATTGATGTGTAATGAAACTTTTGAAGATAAAGACCCTGATGAAGTAATGGAGTACTTAGACTTGTTAGCTGAAAATGCTCAAAATTGGGACACCGCGGGTACTTATGAGGCACCGAGTAAAACTCAACCTCATACATCTAATGAAGGTATGTACAACCTTATGGAAGATCATGACCTTCAAACCAAGTTTGCATCTTTAGCTAGAAAAGTCGAGGCACTAGAATTGAAAAAGAGTGGTAAATTAAAATCTATTGAAAACATTGTGTGTCAAATATGTGAAATAAATAAACAATTAACTAATAATTGTCCAACCTTGCCTTCTTTTAAGGAATGTCTCCATGAACAAGCCCATGCTTCAAACACTTTTCAAAGGGCCAACCACAACCCATACTCACAAACATACAATCCTGGTTGGAGAAATCACCCCAATTTTAGTTGGAAGAGTGAGAACAACAATGCACAAACTTTACAACCACCGTTTCAAGCACAACATAATTTCCAAAATTCTTATGTATATGTACCTTCTTATGCTCCACCTCTTATAAGTAATTTTGAGGAAACATTGTATGCATTCATTGAAAAGTAAGAGACAATCAACACTCAACTTACTCAAAGCATAACTGATTTTAAAGACACTCTTGCAAAATTCACATTTGCTCTCAGTTTTCAAGAGCAAGGTAAGTTTCCATCTCAACCACAGCAAAATCCCAAAGGGCAATACAATACAAATGCAAGTAGTTCTGGAAGTCAACACATGGATCAAGTCAAATCAATCATCACTCTTCGTAGTGGTAAGGTTATTCAAAAACCAATTCTTAAACCTTGTGAGAAAGACGATGAGTCAATCTCTGAGGGTAAGGAAGGGGTTGAATCTGAACATTGAAAAAAAAAAGACTGATTCCCCACTAGCACTTCTATTTCCTCATGCCATGACCAATCAGGAAGAAATCGAGGATGAAAAAGGCACCGAAAATATTGATGCGGATCTTTTATCAAAAGTGACAATAGATTCGACACCCGACATCACACCAATCAATGATTACTTTCCTGATGAATCCTTACTTTCTCTTAGTTCAATGCCTTGGTTTACTAAAAATATCAATTTTCTTGCTTCAGGATTTTTGCCAGCTCACTGGAGTACCGAAGACAAAAGAAAATTTTTAAGCAACATGCAAAATTTTTATTGGGATGACCTTTACTTATTCAATTATTGTCCTGATCAAATATTTCAAAAATGCATTCCCGACAATGAGGTAAGTAATGTCATTAAATTTTGTCACTCCAGGACACATAGGGATCATTTCTCATAAAAAAAAAAAGAACTGTAGAAATCTTACAAAAGGGATTTTACTAGCTCACCATATTCAAGAAATCACATGCATTCCGCAAAACCTGTGAAAATTGTCAAAAAGTGGGATTTATTTCAAAACACAAAGAGTCTTTAGAGAATCTTCTATTGACTCTTAAGTCTCATCATAGTTGAGATAAGCATCGTGCAATTCATGATTTATGGTCACTATTTCATAAAGAACATGATCGACTTAGTCTTGGGAATCTGACTAAAAAAGACCCTGTTTGCTAGTTTTTAAGAAAATTGGATGGGAAGCTTATCCCCGACCTATAGAGGGCGTTTAAGTCGTTCTTGGATGTAAAACCAAGGGAAGATGTGAGCCACAATCACAACTACGTGTACATACACGTGCTTTTTCAAAAGTAAATAAATAAATAAATAAAGAGAGAGAGTGTGTGTGTGTGAGACTCTAGCTGGCTTACATATAGGTGGTATGATTGCCTTTTTAATTTCACATCTATAAAATCCTCTCTACCTTCCCTTCATTTCCACTCAACCCATACATTCATCAAATATAGAAGTGTGTAGAAATGACAAGTTCCTTAAGTCATCAAAGAAAAAGTATTTGTGTTTTCGGTGGATCTAGTCCTAGGAAAGAAAATGAGTTTTTAAAATCAGCAAATCATCTTGGTCAGGTGCTAGCTGAGAGAAAGATTCATTTAGTGTATGGGGAAGTGTGTCAATAGCTGCATTTTTAGGAGGTAGTCAAGTTTTGGGGGTCGTCCCCGAAGCTTTAGCACAAGAGGACATCATTGAAAAAACAATTAGAGAGGAACTTCAGGTCTCCACAATGTCGGCTCGAATGAATATAATGTTTAACCATGCTGATGCCTTCATTGCTTTACCACGTGGTTTAGGCACATTGGAAGAGATCTTTCATATTTCCTTTTGGGCTCAATTGCACATTCACCATAAACCCATAGGTTTGTTAAATGTTAATGGTTATTATGATAAGTTGTTGTCTTTTCTTGATCATGCTGTGGAACAACAATTTCTAACATCTTCTGCACGACAAATCATAATCTCTGCTGCTATTGCTGAATAATTGATTGACCAACTATAATATTTCATTCCTATGATTGATCCCTCCATGAGTCGCATAAATTGGTCATCTAAGGAAAGTCATAAAAAGCTTAAATTAGATTTGAAACTTCATTTGTGAATCTTTGTGTCTTTTGGTTTTATTATTGTGTTTTGTTGTTTCTTATATTTGTTTTAGTGTATTTCAGGTTTGTTAGTGTTCGTTATTCCAGGTGATATCTTCTATACTCTATCTTTCTACCTTTAAACATTAAGGACAATGTCTCATTTTAGTTGGGGGGAGAGGGTAGTAGTTGATAAAAAAAAAATTGTTTTCCATTTCATAAAGCATGTGCAAAATTATTGTGGCTAGAATGGCAGAGTAAATGAGTTCTTTTGTTAAAGTGACTCTTGAGATGCATCTTAGTAACCATTCTTAACAAGAACTATTATAATACTTCTTGAAATATTCAGGTTTACAAACTCTTGCATTACTATCACTTAATTATGCTCATATACTTATTTAACATGTATTCTTAAACCTTAATTTTTACACACACACTTTAACATATGATTGTGGGTTGCATATTGGATTATTACATTATTTATGTTCTTTTGTTAAAGGTAACAACTAAGAAAAATAGATAGTAAAGAAAAAAAACAAAAAAAAAAGAAAAAAATGATAATAATAAAAATATAGATAAGTTTGATTTCGTAGCCTCCCTAACCTAAGCAATTAAGTCCGAAGGAGTGTTTTAACACCTAATACCCTAAAATCAACTGACTTAGAAGCTATTAGCCCAACGCTTGTTACATAGGTTGAGGAGAAAAGCTTAAGGGAATTAAACATTGCACTATCTACATATCAGTATCTGCTACCCGAGTTACTAAGCTCGTAGGGGTGTCTCAACACCTAATACCCTAAGATCAACTGGTCTAGGAGTCATTAGCCGAAAGCTCGTTACATGGGTTAAAGATGCATGGTATTTTAAATTATATGTATATATATTAAAAAAAGAAAAGGAAAAAGAAAAAAGAAGAAGACAAAAATAATAATTCCAACCCAAGGAAGTTAACCTTAACATTAGAACAAAAATTTTGTTTTCTTCCAAGAAAAGCCCCATAATTATGTGTTGATACATTGAGCATAAAAAAAAAGTTTATGAATATCTTGTTAAGAGGTATTGAACAGATATATAAATTTAATGAGAGTTTGTTTATCTGGATAGATTAATGGAAGTTGAATGATGAATACCTTGCTTTGTGGAATTTGCAAATTATTTTTCTATTTTAATGTTTTGATTACTAGGGACTAGTAATAAGCTAGTTGGGGGGCGTGATTGATATTTAAAAATGTATTTTTATCATGGTTTTATATCATCACTTTGCACTTGAAGTATCAACAACTCCTTAACTAAAGCATGTTTTATAATAATATATCTGATAATATAAGATACCTTTAATTTGTGGTAAATGTTCATTTTAAATGCAAGTCTATCACATAAATGAAAGGATTGATTGGTGACTTTAAGAACTTAAATTGCAAGGGAAAAGAGATGACCAAACTTAGAAAAGAGATACCGGCGCAGTCCATACCGAAACACTGTTTGGTAATTGGATCATATCTAGAGCTGTAGATCTCAGATTTAGGTCTAATTTATATGGATGGAAAGGTAAGACATAGACCTACAACTTTCATATGGAGCCCAAGATCTAAAAATGCTATTTTCAAGTCCAAATTGTAGCAACAACAAAGAAGCCTGAATCTGTCTTCCAGCCCGAGCACTGTTCAGTGTTTGACCCATATCTGAAGTTCTAGAAGTCCAAATGAGCTGAATGTTTTACACAAGACAGCTGAGATAATTTCCTACAACTTTCATGTTTTCAAGTGGCTCCAATTTTGATGTTATCAATGACATTTTGGGCAAACAAGAGTAGATAAGGATTGTCACCAAGTCAAAAGTTGGTCACCCACTCATCAATTAGTTATCAAATCAATAGTTCCTAATTTTGGCCTATAAAATGAGGCATTTGCCATGCATTTAGGCATCTTGGTGTCCAGATCAAAATCATGCTCTTGCTTTCTCTCTTTGTATTTTTTGTAATGTTTATGCTTTGCTTTCATTAATATTAAGTTTATGCCTTTCATTTACTTAGCTAACTTGTATCTTATTTATGTTCTTATTTTGTTTATTTATTATGTCTTCTTTCATTATGTCAAGCTAAGTTAGTTATGTCAAGGTGAAAAGGTTACACTAATGGTGTAAGAATAAGTATAATGTAAACTTAATATGGACTTTAATGTTTGATACTAACATGTTTTGTATTTGTTATCTTGTTCACTCTTTAATACTTTGCTTGTTAAATGACTAATCTTGATTTATGTTATATAACACTTGGTACAACAAATGCTTGGCACTTTCATAGCCCATAATGTATGGTATAACCGACACCTGAGCTATGAAAGGAACTTGATTTATTGTTAACATAAGTTATAATCATGAATGCTTGACGAGATTTACAAGTATTAGCATTAATTGAATAAGATGACTAATGTAATCATGTTAACAATCTATAATCTGATTGGAACCTCTTTTATGTGTGGTTTCTAATTGAATAATAAA
>NW_011500263.1:217788-225831 GCF_000495115.2 Populus euphratica
TTTTTCTTTTTCTTTTTCTTTTTCTTTATTATTGTTATTATTATTAATACTACTACTACTACTACTACTAGTATTATTATTAGTACTATTATTGTTGTTGTTGTTGTTACTATTGTTATTGTTTATAATTGTTGTTTATAATTTATACAATTAACCTCCCTGTGGTTCAACCCCGATCTTACCAGGTTATTTATTATTTCAACCAGGTTATTTATTATTTCAACACTCCTGCACTTGGAAGAAAACAACAATCTTCTGATTGTGTCACTACCGTCCACGCAGATGATTCTAGGTTTTATCAAGGTGGCATAAACATGAAACGAAGCTTCGGTGAACGACCAAGCCCCTTCAATCGCTTATAAGAAAGGATAGTAGAAACCTTTTCAATAAACTTTTTAACACTTCCTCAATAGTTTCACTGCTTTAATGGCGCATCAATTATTTCACGAGGATAGAACACCGAACCATGATTTCGATTCCATTTCAGCACTTGCATCAATATGGCCTAATTACTGACTTCTTCTGTCCAAATCCACGCTAACTACCACGGTACCAATCATCTTTATGGTTAATTGCCCCAAAAAACCTAGTTTCATATTTTCCCAATCACCAATCACAGGGAGCATTTCATTAGTAATTTCCAAGCATCTAGATGGGAAATGCCCTCTAATTTTTATTTATTTATCAAAGATATCAGATAGACGTGAACAACTCGTGTCAACCAGTAGTTTGGTTCATTAGAACATTACAAGTCCCTTCAACTGGACGAGCTAGCATTCAAGTCACAAATACTGAAACAATTCTCTTCAACCATAATTCAGAATGGATAAATCGACAGACATATCAAACCTGTTTTCAAAGGAAAAATAGGTACCAAAATATGAGATTTTACTCATGCAGCTAATCCTTGTAGAAAAAGAAGGAAGTAAAGATGGCAGGTTCGCACTTCCCCTACTTTGCTTGAGGGTGTGAAGCTATGAAGTCAATGGCAAGACTGACGGTACTGATCTTGTCTGCTTCATTATCTGGGATCTCAAACTGAAACTCTTCTTCAAGGGCCATCACAATCTCAACAGTGTCTAAACTATCTAACCCAAGATCATTCTGGAAATGGGCATCAGGTGTAACCTGAAAAGGCAAAAAAATAAATATCAACCAAAATCAGATATGCATAGAGGACAGTATAATGAATCCATGCAATCTTTCCCTTTTTTTAGATGACATAAGACAAGCATTGAAAGTAAGTATCCAATGAGAAGTTACAAGGGCCTACAGAGTACAGATTCCTCAGAAGGCAATGTTGAAATACACCAATTGCTAAATGCTAAGAAAAGCATTACATTTTTCATTCAAATTCTCAAGGCTGTCTTCCACCGTAGGGAAATGAGGTAAAATAATTGCTAAAAATGAATGAAACCTCTTCAGCAAACCAAACAAATTTCCACGCCAGGAACTCATCTATCCTGGCAACAAACTCACTGACCTAACAAACCAGTGGAAATGGGGTGAAATAGCTGGGGATAGGGAATCCAAACAACGAGCCCATGTTTGATTAGAAACATATCTGCATAAAGTCTCCATAACAACTCAAATTCCTAAATTAGACATGCAACCTCCAAGCACTACTACAAACCAATTCAGCATAGTCTAGGGCATCAAACATACTATAAAGATTCATCACATCCATCCAACAAACAAAGTTCCAGTTGTAATCAATGAAGATGAGATATTGCTATGCTATCAAAACCTTTAACATAGCAAAATTGTCACTAGCAATGATGTAGAAAACAATGCAATCTAAATCTCAGAACAGAGATCATTTGGTGTAAGAATTCAATGTATAAGCTGGAAACCTTTGATAAATCAGGAATTTTCAAGGGACCAACACTTTGATTCTGATACAATCATTAGGCCTGAGAATGAGTGATTATGACCAACTGCACTACCAATCATATTACAGAGTCCTACAAGCTATTTGATGTAAAAAAAAAGTGGAAAAGAGAGCTAGGATAGATCCACATCATAGTGCAAAAATCAAACAGAATGATTGGAAACAGTGGCAAGTAATGATCTAACTCTGTACCCTGTTTTGGGCTAATAACCTTCATGCCATTATTTTTTCAGATAAACTTTCTCCTTGAGAATAGACTGATTCAAAAACACTGTAACAGGACTTTTTATTACATAATTTTGAAGATTGAAGATCAGAAGACCCTACTACCTCAATGTTCAAAAACCAGGCCACAATGTCTATCCAACGTACCAAACCTAAACATGCATTTAATCTAGAGTGCCAAAAATTCAATCGAAGGCAGCATTGATTGCCCTGATGAACTCAAGGATTACACATGAAAAATAGAATGAACATTTATAGAATACAAATTTATATCTTTGTCTTCAACTTAGCAAGATGTACTAATCATCAAACACCATTTTAATTAAGCCTACAAGTCCTCCATGCAGATTTTACTCTCCAAAGTAAATCCAACAATATTTACTTTCACATCACATTGCCAACTTTGAGATAAACCATATAATCAAAACTTCCAAAAGCCCGGTGAGAAACACTACAAGAATTCAAAATGCCAGCAGTAGAGCAATGACTTAGAAGTCATAAAAAATTAGCATAACAAATTCAGCTTCTCAGAAGTCACAACACAAATAAATGAAACTTCCATTTTGTTTGTTTCCTGAAAGAAATTGGATTAACAACATGAACAGTCACAAAATTACACCCACTTCTTCTTCTTCTTCTTCATTTCATTCAAGTTGCAATATGATTAAAATTTACCCAAAAAAGCTAAAACCCTACACCCAGAAGAACAAAAATGAAGCTTTCAATTTATTTGACCACCACATCATTAATCTGTAGGTTTATTTTAATCAACGGTATAACAGATTTAAATACCCAGAAAAGAAAAGCAGTCAGCATTAAATCTGATTTTGTTAAAAAAAAAGAAAGAAGAAGCTTATTAATTACCTTGGAAGGATCGACTTTCTGGAAGTTCTTGACAACATTGACAACTCGATCGGAGACCTCGGATTTGTCAAGAAAGGTGCCTCTAACTTCCTCGGAGAAACGGCGGCAGATGGTATTGAAGGAGAGACCGAAGAGGCCGTTGTTGTTAGGGTTTCTAGTAGTAGGTGAGGCCTTTACATTCACTCTCAGGTACTTTAGCAAAGCTCGTCCTCTCGCCGCCATTTTTACTTCTTCCTCTGTCTCTTCTTTTCACAACAAACTTCTTCACTTCTTTCTCTCTCACACATACGCTTTGCCACCCTAATAAGACTGCGAAATATTTCCATCAACGGGGGTGAAAAAAAAAAAAAAACGATTAACTGATTAAAAATAATAAAATAATTTTGAATTATAAGAAAAAATTGATTAAATGAATTTTAAAAATCATTATATAAATTATACAAGATGACATGCCCACGTGCTGTCTCAGGTTTATAAAATAAATATATTTGATAGTATTATAATTATAAATCAGTACTAAATAAATAATAAAAATTAAAGAGATGATGGAAGAAATATTTCATGACAGGAAAAAAATGTTGTGTTGGTGATAAAAACTTATAAACTAAACAAAATAATTTGTAACAATCTACAGTATTTTGCGAGGAAAGAGAAGAGATACAACACTCTCGTCACATGATTTAGCTTTTCTGTTAATAAAAAGCAAAAAAAAATTAAAATTTAAATTCTTTACCAACTTAATATTAAAAAATAAAGAAAATTTTGAAAAGAAAATAACTCATGAGTAAAAACATTGTAGCAATTGACAATGTTTTGTAAAGAAAATTATAGTGTTTTTTTCAATAAAATAAAAATAAAAAACCATTTATAGAAATATTGTAGCAATCCACAGTGTTTTGAAAGAAAAACCACAATACTTTCCTCATATAATTTAGCTTTATTGTAATTATAATTTTTAATCAACTCAATATTAAAAAAAAATCAACAAAGATAATTATGAAAAAAATTATAAAAAAATCATATGGGAAAACACTACAACAACTCACAGAATTTTAAAGAAAAAAATTACAAAGTTAAAATTTTAATCAGCTCAATATTAAAAAAAAATGATAGAGAGAATTTTAGGGAAAAAAAACCAAAAAAGGGGGAAAAAATCATATTGGAAACACTGTAGCAATTCATAGTGTTTTATAATGAAAGCTACAATGCTTTCTTATATAATTTAGCCTTATTTATAATGATTTGTAATTATAATTCTCAAACAATTCAATATTAAAAAAATAAAATTGACAAAGATAATTTGAAAAAATTTATAAGAAAAAAAATCATATTGGAAACACTGTAGTAATTCACAATGTTTTGTGAGGGAAATTACAGTGTTTTCCCCACATGATTAAGCTTTATTATAAAGTTAAATTATAACCAACTAAATATTAAAAAAAATCGACGAAGATAATTTAAAAAAAAATTATAAAAAAATAAAACACAAAAGAAACTTGAAAAAAAAAATCATGTGAGAAAAAACTATATCGATACATAATATTTTGTGAGGAAAAACTTATATTTACTTGTAATTGTAATTCTTAACTTACTTAATATTTTAAAAAAATTAACAAAGACAATTTTAAAGAAAAACATAGCAAAAACAGAAAAAAACCATATGGAAAAAAACACTGTAGCAATTCACAATAATTTTTGAGGAAAATTACAGTAATTCCCTCACATATTGTAACTATAATTTTTAACCAACTCAATATTAAAAAATAAAATAAAATAATAATTTTAAAGGAAATCATAAAAAAAAACCAATGCAGAGAAACATTGTAGCAATCAACAATGTTTTAAAGAAAAAAATTACAAAACTAAATTCTCAATCGGCTCAATATTAAAAAAATCGATAAATATAATTTTGAAAAATAAAAAAATAAAATAGAAAAACTATGTGGGAAAACATCGCAGCAATCCATAGTATTTTAAAGAAAAAATTACAAAGCAAAATTTTTAACCAGGTCATTATTAAAAAAGTAAAATCAACAAAAAAAATTTTGAAAAAAAATATGAAAGTTGAAAAAAAAATAATTTTGAAAAAAGAAGAAGATAAAGGTTGAAAAAATATATATATAAAAAAGAGAAGAATGCACTATGGATTACTGTTGTAATCCACAATACATTGTGTGTTGGAGAACAGTGATTCTCCCACACCATTTAGAGTATTGTTAATACTTGGTTTGATATGGTTTCCAAAAAAAATAAAATCATTAAACTAAACCGGATCTTATAAAAAGAGTTTAATATCTCTTAAAAAACAAGTTTAAATTTTAAATCCTTACCATTTAACTTAACCTTAAAATAATTCCCCTCATTTCACTAAATAGCCATTAACAACAAAATCATAAGGAAATTTTTCCCTTTAAAATATACAATTCAAATAAAAATTCATACATAAATCAAGCACCTAAAAATACATGATTCAAATAAAAATAAATACATGATTGCAAACCAAATGATATTTGAAACGGAAAGTGCCTCAATTACTAATTTTTTAACAATACTTGCATTGAGCTTTTTTTTTTAATTTTTATCAATATTTATACCATATGATTAGTACTTAAAAGTGCATTTTTATCAAGGTTTTATATAATCATTTTGCACTTGAAATATCAATAACTCATTAACTAAAGCATGTTTTAAAATAACATATCTAATAATATAAGATACCTTTAATTCATGGTAAATATTCATTTTAAATATAGGCCTATCACATAAATAAAAGGATTGATTGATGAGTTTAAGTACTGAAATTGAAAGAACAAAGAGATGGCCAAACTTAGAAAAGAGATGTTGGTGTTGTCTAAACCAAAACACTATTTGGTAATTGGGTCATATCTAGAGCTGTAGATCTTAAATTTAGGTCTACTTTATATGGATGGAAAGGTAAGACATAGGCCTACAAGTTTCATATGAAGCCCAAGATTTAAAAAGGTCATTTACAAGTCCAAATTATAGTAATAATAAAGAAGTCTAAATTTATCCAGCAGCCTGAGCACTGTTCAGTATTTGGCCCATATCTAGAGTTCTATAAGTTCAAATGATGTAACCATATTATTCAATAGTTTTACCTATATTTACCTAATGTTTTATCCATGTTTTATATGTAAAATGCCTTGATATTCTTTATTTTATATTTTGAAGGCACTTTTGGATGAAAGATGCAAAAAGGAGTAAATTGGAGGTAATTGGCAGATTTGACGTTCAGTCGATATTTTTTGCAGAGTGTGAGTTCTAGAGATCGAAATGAAGTGATTCAAGTGGCACTAAAAAGATAATATTCATACCTTTCTGGAAATGTAATGTAAGAAAAATATAAAGAGAAAGATCATGGAAATCACATCCTTCAAAGTCAAATTTCGCATTCTGCCACTATTGACCTTTATCCATTCAAAATTTAATATCTGGAGCTATAGAAGTATAATTGATACAAACTCAATTTTTTTGGATTTCTGACTTAAAGATATATAAATTTTCCAAATTTCATCTAAAAAAGATGTTAGATGAGGGAGATATGATTTTTCAAAGACGACAACTAAATTCTGCCAACAAACAGGTTTCGTGAAGAAACGAGTCCAAATTATGTTTCTAAGTTTCTAAACTGACATCCAAGTTTTTATATTAGCAATTTAACTCCTTTAAGTTAGAGCTTGAACATTTCATGCAAGGCTATTTCTCCTTTTTAGAGAAAATAGTTATTGAAGTACTTAAATGTAAATTGTCAACTTAAGGGATGACTATTTTGTAAAATAGAAACTGCAGCTAGCAAAAAAGTGGAAGAGTAGAAGGAGGCAGCAGCCAGCAGAGAATAAACACAAATTCTCTCCTCTACAAACCCAAAAATCATGCTCTCTTCATTCTTTAGGAGTAGTTGTTCAATAATTATGCAAGGCTAAGCTCTTTTCTTGGTTGCAAGGACACAACAAACCTTCGGATTTTAAGAATTGTGAGATTTATTCTTCCTTTTATTTTCAGTTTATGTTATGAACGAGTATGATTGTTTTCCTATGCATATTTCCTATGATTGTTTTTTATGATTGCTAGAGTGAACTTTAAGTTATCATTGTGAATAATCTATTGCTAAGTTTAATATCAAAACCGAAGTTGTGATATATGAACTTGTGAAACAACTAAGCTTGAACTTATTGAACTACGTTATTGAACTTAGGGAGAACATTTAAACAAAGTGACACAAGCTGCGGACAACTTGTATGTTAATCTTGATGAAATTATCTAGTTCTTAAAGCTGCCATTAAATTGAATCATTAGTGCGGAGACTTTGATTGTTTATTGGTTAGGATTAGTTATACGACATATCTGTTAATTAATCAACATTAAGAAAAGATAAAATTTCAGAACATAAACTGCAATTTTAGTTTCAAGGATTGGTTATAACTTTTATTGGTGAAAGTGTGCTTGCGACCAATGTTTGTTTTCTTGATAAATTTTGGTTTTAATTGATTTTATTTGCTAGTTTAATTGCTTCAATAGTTTAGATAATCACAAACCAAATCCCCCCAATTATATAACGTACAACATAATAATCTGACTTGAAACTTCCTCATAGGATCAACCCCTTACTTGCTCTATACTATCTTGAGGTTATTTGAAGTTCTAGAACTCCAGATATGGGCCAAACACTAAATAGTGTTAGGGCTAAAAAACAGATTTGGACTTCTTTGTTGTTGCTACAATTTGGACTTGAAAATGACTTTTTTATCTTGGACTCCATATGAAAGTTATAGGTTTCTGTCTTACCTTTCCATCCATATAAAATAGACCTAAATCTGAGATTTATAGCTCCAGATATGACCCAATTACCAAACAGTGTTCCGGTTTGGACTACACCGGCATCTCTTTTCTAAGTTTGGCCATCTCTGTCCTTTCAATTTCAGTTCTTAAATTCATCAATCAATCTTTTCATTTATGTGATAGGCTTGCATTTAAAATGAACATTTACCACAAATTAAAGGTATCTTATATTATTAGATATGCTATTATAAAACATGGTTTAA
>NW_011500263.1:226070-231038 GCF_000495115.2 Populus euphratica
GCAAATTCCACAAAGTAAGGTATTCATCATTTAACTTCCATTAATTTATCCAGATAAACAAACTCTCATTAAATTTATATATCTGCGCAATACCTCTTAAACAAGATATTAATAAACCTTTTTTTTTATGCTCAATACATTAACATATAGTTATAGAGCTTTTTTCGGAAGAAAACAAAATTTTTGTTCTAATGTTTAAGGTTAACTTTCTTGGGTTAGGATTATTATTATTTTTTCTCTTTTTTTCTTATTTTTTTAATATATATACATGTAACTTAAAACACCATGCATCTTTAACCCATATAACGAGCTTTCAGCTAATAACTCCCAAACCAGTTGGTCTTAGAGCATTAAGTGTTGAGACACCCCTACGAGCTTAGTAACTTGGGTTGCAGATACTAATACGTAGATAGTGCAATGTTTAATTCCCTTAATCTTTTCTCCTCAACCCATGTAACAAGCATTGGGTCAATAGCTCCCAAGTAAGTTGACTTTAGGGTATTAGGTGTTAAAACACATTTTCAGACTTAATTGCTTAGGTTATGGAGGCTACGAAACCAAACTTATCTACATATTTATCATCATCATTTTTTTTACTTTTTTTTTTTTTGCAAATTGTATACTATCCCTTTCTCTTAGTTGTTACCTTTAACAAAAGAACATAAATAATGTAATTATCCAATGTGCAACCCACAATCATATGTTAAAGTGTGTGTGAAAATGAAGGTTTAAGAATACATGTTAAATGAGTATATGAGCAGAATTAAATGCTACTAATGCGAGAGTTTGTAAACCTGAATATTTTAAGAAATCTTATAATAGACCTTGTTAAGAATGGTTATTAAGATGGGTCTCGGGAGTCACTTTAACAAAAGAGCTCCTTTACTCTGCCATCCTAGTAACAACAATTTTGCACAAGCTTTATGAAATGGAAAACATAGTTAGTTAATTATTTTTTTGTCAACTACTACCCTCTCCCCCCAACTAAAACGAGACATTGTCCTCAATGTCCTAAAGTAGAAAGATAGAGTATAGAAGACAACACCTGAAATAACAAACACTAACAAACTTGAAACACACTTAAACAAATATAAGAAATAACAAGACACAATAATAAAATCAAAAGACACAAAAATTCACAAATGAAGACTCAAATCCAATCTAAGCTTTTTACGGCTTTCTTTAGATGACCAATTTATGCGACTCATGACGAGATCAATTACAGGAATGAAAGATTATAGTTGGTCAATCAATTATTCAGCAGTAGCAGTAGAGATTATGATTTCTCGTGCAGAAGATGTTAGAAATTCCTGTTCCACAGCATGATCAAAAAAAGACAACAACTTATCATAATAACCATTAACATTTAGTAGACTTATGAGTTTATGGTGAATGTGTAGTTGGACCCAAGAGAAAATATGAAAGATCTCTTTCAATGTGCCTAGCCCACCTGGTAAGGCAATGAAGACATCAACATGGTTAAACATTGCATTTATTCGAGTAGACATTGTGGAGACCTGTAGTTCATCTCCAATGATGTCCTCTTATGCTAAAGCTTCGGGGACAACCCCCAAAACTTGACTACCTCATAAAAATACAGCTATTGACACACCTCCCATTAACCCAAGATTGCCTCCCCTATACTCTAAATGAATTTTTCTCTCAGCTAGCACCTGACCAAGATGATTTGCTGATTCTAAAAACTCCTTTTCTTTCCCAGGACTAGATCCACCGAAAACACAAATATTTCTTATGTGATGACGTGAGGAACTTGCCATTTTTACACACTTTTATATTTGTTGAATGTATGGGTTGAGTAGAAATAAAGGGAAGGAAAAAAGGATTTTATAGATGAGAAATTAAAAAAGGCAATTATACCACCTATATGTAGGCCAACTAGAGTCTCACACTCTCTTTCTCTTTCTTTTTATTTGTTTATTTTTAAAACAGCATGTGTATATACAGGTAGTTGTGATTGTGGCTCACATCTTCCCTTGGTTTTACGTCCAAGAACGGCTTAAACGCCTTCTATGGTTTCCCATTCAGTTTTCTTAAACATTGGCAAATAAGGTCGTTTTTAGTCAGATTCCCAAGACTAAGTTGATCATGTTCTTTATGAAAATGGGGCCATAAATCATGAATTGTACGATGCACATCTCCACTAGGATGCATCTCAAGAGTTAATAGAAGATTATCTAAAGACTCCTTACTCAGGCCATCCTTAATGAATTGTATTTTATCTTCACGGTTTATAGATACCATTCCTAAAGAATGACATTGTGTATTACAAAGTCCATTTGGCACATTGATGACAGACTTTCAGTCATTTTCCAAGACTTTTCTTGGCAAAAATGTTTTTACCTATTCCAGGCATGTGTGAAATGAAGGAATTAGAGGATTCACCTAATAATCAAACATTTGCTTCAATCAACCAGTGAATATCTTTAGAAATTTCATGATTCATTAATAACCTCAATCTTGCACATATAGCATGATAATTTTTTGTAATTGTATTCTGAGGCAGAGCGGGAAAATACTTTTTCAATTTTTCAAGATTAGTGTCCATTTTCAAATGAGAATTGGAAGAGAGATTCAAAGAATTGCACAAATATATACACAAATATCAATTATTGTGGGAAACTGAAAGAAGAATTGGAAGAGAGATTCAAAGAATTGCACAAATATATACACAGATATCAGTTATTGTGGGAAACTGAAAGAACCGACTTAAGTCACGGAGTACCGTTGTCCGCCATTTGACCGGGGTGAGAGAAACTAGCAAAAATCACTCAAAAAGAAACACAAAAACAATGTGAAAAAAAAAATCAATTTGTATATACAGGATCATCCAATTTAATAGAGTTTTTCAACTGAAAAATTATCAAAGTAAACTTTCAAACTTTGTCCATTTACCTTGAAAACATTGTCATTCTTTGGATTCTCGATATCACAGGCCCCATATGGATACACATGTTTCATAATAAAAGGACCGCTCCATCTTGATCTTAGTTTTTCAGGAAATAAATGCAGTCAAGAATTATAAAACAAAACTTTTTGACCAACATTGAATATTTTTCTTAGTATTTTTTTGTCATGAAACTCTTTGATTCTTACGTTATGAATTCTTGAATTTTTATATGCACTATTTCTTATTTCCTCAAGTTCATTTATTTGTAATTTTCATAGTTGACTAGTATTATCAAGATTTGAATTGAAAGCTTTAATAGCCTAATAAGCTTTATGTTCAAGTTTCACAGGCAAGTGACAAGGTTTTTCATAGACTAGTCTATAAGGTGACATACCTAATGATGTTTTATAAGCAGTTCGATAAGCCCAAAGTGCATCATTAAGTCTTAAAGACCAATCTTTCCTATTAGGGTTCACTGTTTTCTCTAAAATGTGTTTGATCTCCCTATTAGCAAGCTCAACTTGTCCACTTGATTGAGAGTGATAAGGGGTGGCAACTTTGTGTGTGATTCCATATTTCTTCATTAAAGACTCAAATGACTTGCTACAGAAATGTGTTCCACCATCACTTATCATGGGGATTCCAAATTGACTCAAAATATTTTCTTTCAAAAATTTTATCACTGTTTTGTGATCATTATTTTGACTTGGAATTGCCTCTATCCATTTTGAAACATTATCTACTACGACTAATATGTACGGGAAACCAAATGATGGAGGAAATGGACCTATGAAATCTATACCCCAACAATCAAAGATCTTAATGACTAGAATAGGATTTAAAGGCATCATGTGACGTTTTGAAATATATCTCAACTTTTGATAATTTTCACAAGTCTTGCAGAAAGCATGTGAGTCTTTGAACATGGTGGGCTAGTAAAACCCACTTTGTAAGATTTTTGCAGTTGTCTTTCTTGATGAGAAATGACCCCCAATGATAAAATTTAATGACACTACTTACCTCATTGTCGAGAATGCATCTTCAAAATATTTGATCAGGACAATATTTGAATAAATATAGGTCATCGCAATAAAAGTTCTTCACTTAGTTTAAGAACTTTCTTTTGTCTTGGGTATTTCAATGAGTTGGCAATTGTCCTGAAACAAGAAAATTGACAATATTAGCAAACCAAGACATTGTAGAGATAGAAAGTAAAGATTCATCTAGAAAGTAATCATTGATTGGTGTGATGTCAGTTTTCAAATCTGTTGTCAATCTTGACAAATGATCTGCGATAATATTTTCGGTGCCTTTCTTATCTTTGATTGTGATATCAAATTCTTGAAGTAACAAAATCCACCACACCAATCTAGTCTTAGAATCTTTCTTAGAAAGAAGAAATTTCAATACTGCATCATCACTAAAAACAACAACAGGTGAGCCAACAAGATAAGACCTGAATTTTTCACATGCAGATACTATTGCAAGTAATTCTTTTTCAATAGTCGTGTAGTTCATTTGAGCACTTGATTAGTACTTAAAAGTGTATTTTTATCAAGGTTTTATATCATCATTTTGCACTTGAAGTATCAATAACTCCTTAACTATAATAATTTTATAATAATATATCAAATAATATAAGATACCTTTAATTTGTGGTAAATATTCATTTTAAATGCAGGCCTATCACATAAATGAAAGGATTGATTGATGACTTGAAGAACTTAAATTGCAAGGATAAAGAGATGGCCAAACTTAGAAAAGAGATGTCGGTGCAATCCAAACCGGAACACTGTTCGGTAATTGGGTCATATCTAGAGCTATATATCTCAGATTTAGGTCCAATTTATATAGATGGAAAGGTAAGACATAGGCCTACAACTTTCATGTGGAGCCCAAGATCTAAAAGGGCCATTTTCAAGTCCAAATTGTTGCAACAACAAAGAAGCCCGAATATGTCCTCCAGCTCGAGCACGGTTCAGTATTTTGCCCATATCTGGAGTTCTAAAAGTCAAAATGAGCTGAATGTTTTACATAAGAAAGCTGAGACAATTGCCTAT
>NW_011503512.1:0-10126 GCF_000495115.2 Populus euphratica
ATATAATTTTTCTCCTTGCTACTACATGCTTTCAAAAGAGTGTAAATATACAAAAGTCAAAATAAAAAGTTTATAAAATAAAAAAATAATAATTTGATAGATCGAGAAAGATAATATGGCACAAAAAACAAGAATTTAAATAAAAAATATCATAAATCTATCAAACTCTAATAATATATCATGAAAAAGATTTTAATAAAAAAATTATAAATAATATGAAAAATCAACTTTGAAATTGATGATGAAATGTCAATAAATAAGCATGTTGTTTTGTTGAGGTTAACTTTTTATATTCTTTATAAATTTATATTTTTAAGATATTTTAATGATACCGAATTATCATTTCTAGTTTTTTATATCATGTCATCTTGTTTTTTTAGCTATTAGATTGTTTTTGTTTTTCATATGGTTATTAGAACTTTAAAAAACATGCATATTGAATTTTATATATAAAAACTCTTGGGAAATCATGTAGATGCAAGGAGAGAAATTAAATTTATGAGTTACCCAGGCAGCAACCACGCAACATATTTAATTACGCATGTAGTGCCTGAACTGTGCTAGTTTGGGAATTATGTTTTAAGCGTTGTGCTAGTCTACGAAAAAACCCTCACAATTAAGATAATTAAACTAAACTGAAAACAAAAATAACCCTTCAGTTTTACTTGGAATATTGAAAACCAAACCACATACGTACTTTCTTCATTTGTCAAACTTTTGCCTCTTTCAATTTCAAATCTTGCCTTCTTCGTTGACTGTAATATTAACAACTAACCAAAATCGAGGCGTCCTTATCTTCCACCCACCACACAGGCGCCTCTTTGTCAGCTTTATATATGATCCGATCCCTAGTAGTATGAAGTATTCACAAAGGAGCGTTGTTCACCTTGATTAATTAAGGGTTCGATCATTTTGTTAATTGTGTGTTCAAAAGAGTGAAATTAATCCAAAATACCAAGTATGGGCAACACTTTAGGTGGGAAAAAGACTGCAAAAGTCATGAAGATAAATGGTGAAACATTCAAGTTCAAGACACCAGTGAAGGCTGGGGATGTAGTTAAGGACTATCCAGGGCATGTTTTGCTAGAATCTGAGGCAGTTAAGCATTATGGTACTAGGGCAAAGCCATTGGAAGCACACCAAGATTTGGTGCCAAAAAGGCTCTACTTCCTAGTAGAGTTGCCAGAGACTCCAACTGAGAGGGTTCCAAGAAGGGTTCGTTCAGGGATTAACATGAGTGCTAAAGACAGGCTCGAGAGCCTAATGCTCTCTAGGAGATCAACATCTGATCTTTCGATAATGAAACCTTCTAGCATTGTCTCCGAGGAGGCAAAACGTGGTGCAATGAGGGTGAAAATGAGATTACCAAAGGAAGAAGTGGAGAAGTTGATGCAAGAAAGTAAGGATGAGGCTGAGGCGGCTGCTAAGATTCTGGATCTCTGCATAGCAAACACCGCAGGTGGCAGCAATAATAGCTCTCGTGAAATTGCACAAAATGGTCAAGAGAGTGGGTTGTCGCAACAAGTTCATTGGAAGAGCGGCCACGGGAGAGTCGGCAACCAAGGGATCATTAAGGCACGTGAGGTATGTTCATTTCGACATCAATCCTGATTTTGTGGCATGTTCACAGGTTTTTGCCTTTAATTTTCTTTTATATATATATAATGAATTTGAGGTCTCGATTATAAAATATTTTTTGGGATTTGAAATTTTTTTGGTTCACGTCATGTGGTTTGATTATTTGCAAATGTGAACTCTTTCGAGCTAGGGAACTAGTATAATAATAATAATAATAATAACAAGAATAATAATAATAATAATAATAAAAGTACTTAATGAAGGTTCTAGTTAACATTTTCTTTTTAATTGAGGTTTTAATTGAAATTTTGTGACTTAAGGTTGGGGGACACGGTTTCATTAAATTATTTTCAACCAAAATTTGACTTTCGTATCAAATGGAGGTGGATTTAATTTTATTTTGTAATTAAGTAGTATTTTTAGAGAGTTTAAACCTAGACCCAGTAAAAAGACGACAGGCCACTAATAAAATAATATTATGGACTGACAATTAATTTAAATTCCAATAGCTAGCCTGTACGTTGTCGATGGCGTCATGCATGCACTTATCCTAGATAATTTACTATTACACATACACCAAAATGCAACTTGTAATTTTCTTTTCTGATGTAAATCTTTCTTTATTTTATTCATTCCAAAAAGAAAAGCTCCGAGTCGTCCATTGTTGAATTTTATAATTAAATTTGAGTTCATCTAAAAGTTTAAATGTTATAATGTCTGATACATTCTTAATTTATATATTATTTTACTTATTTATCTTATACGAGCTGCTTGGTGATTATAACTAAGTATTTAGTTGAGCACGCCATCAAAACAGAAATTGCCAACGTACGTATATGAACCATTAATTAATTAAGGCTCGAATGTACAAAGAAACCCTGAATTACCGAGCATTTTAATTTACATCCCTAGCTATTATGTTTTCTTTTGATTTTTATACATGACCATTGAATGTTTGAGTTAAGATTTCTGTTCTTGTTATTTATTATCGAACTTCAGCTTGAAATACCCAAATCTAGTAATGTCTGGACTATATATTTTATGAATAAACAATTTTGTTCGTTTTGTTTTGCAGAAGCGAGTGAGTTTCCTTCCTTTCAGCGAAGGAGAGATGCAGATAGCTGTGGCTTCTTATTAGCAAATGATCCAAATATGCAATCAAGAAAAAGCAGTCTTATTAAATAAATTAGCAAAGCGATCGATCAAGAGATAACCTAGCTGCTCGCATTCCCTCTACGTCAGCCTGCTGATTCCCATTTACCGCAAATATATATATTCGGTTTTATGTCTTGTTCTTGTGCATAAAACCCAAGGAGCTTTGAGGTTTTGAGCATTATGAAAGAGCTTAGAGTGCTGATCAGAGAGCTGTCTTTGGCCGTAAATTAATTATTTTGAGAAACATTCCACAATCACTCTAGGATATATAGCTAGAGTTATGTTTGTCTTCTAATCACAAAATATATGTTGTATTTTTTGGGAGTGATCTCTTTTATTAGCAATAACAATCACAGTTCAACAGTAAAAGTAATATAAATTTACTTGTCAACTTTATCTAACAATTGATGTTTCTTTGACATGGTAATAAAACTTTAATAATTAAATAATTAATAATTTAGATTTTATTTTCTATATTCTTACAAATTAAATCAATAAAATTTAATACATGATATTGATTGATAAGATATTGATTGATGTGTTTAAATTTCAAGTTTAAAAAGCTTTTATGGATATATTAAGGAGTAATATAAAAATCATTCATTTGAGAAAGTATTATTTTAAAGAGTAATATTAAAAAAACACCATTCATTGAGATTTACTAAATAGTTTAGATTTTAATTTGAGATGATTTCTTGATATTTATGTATTGAAAATGCAAAAGTCAAAATGAATAAATAAGGTATTTAGCATGAGAAAGAATTTTTTTTTCTGGTGTTAATATATATATATATAAACATAATTTATTTATTAAAAAATTTGATTCGATAAAAACGTGCATAAAGAAGAAAATATTCGGACCTATTTAAAGGACTTTTTTTAAGAGTATATTTATATAAATCCATTTTTTTCTGATTTTCTACAATTTATTTTATATATTATTTTCGAGCTCATCTCTTTATTCAATGGTAAACATGAAATAATACAAATATTGAATGTACTGATGAAATAATAAATTCAAATTTATTGAATGCACGGGGTTATAATCTGCTCTTTCATATGCTAAGAACTTCGAATCCAAGTTTACCAGCTATTCTTGCCAACGAAGGAAAAAGATCACAGTGCAAAGCATAATTTGGTTTCTTATTCCGAGGTCGCAATTGCACGTGTATAAAAAAAGAAATGTACAAAGACCTCTCGACAAGGAATTTTTATTCCCTCGTATATAAGTTTCTTGTTTGGGCCCCACTTTGCCCATACACGAAAGATTCCACCCAAATGAAGAAAAAAAACAAGAAGGGAAGAGAGAGAAATTTACTGGGATTGGATGGCGTCCCTCCCTTCCCCACTAATCTCTCTGACTTCCTTATTCATGAACAAATGATTATGAATGACAAGAATGCAGTGATTCAGTCCATGAAGACCATTGATCAGGTACAGTGAGAAAGTATGAAGTCATGGCTTTTCGGAATCTTTTCTTGTATTGTTCTGGAGAAACAATTGTTGGGGAAGCATTTTTCGGGCCGCCAAGTATTCCAGATGCCTTAACCCACGTCTCTAAATGCTTGTCCCATTATGATGCTCGCTCTCCTAATTTCATTATTACATCAACAAGTACATTGTGTAATGTCAGAAAGCATTTCTCTTTTTTTTTTTAAAAAAAAAGCATTTCTCTTGCCCTACCTGCGTTTATCGTTCGGGTGAAGTGGAGTATTCCAAAATGTTTTTTAAAATTTAAAATAAATTAATATAATATTTTTTTATAATTTATTTTTGATATAAATATATAAAAATTATACAAAAGTAAATAAAAAGCATCAATCTATTTTCTTCGAGTAAAAAATAATTTAAAAAAATATTATAACACAAAAACTAAACACTCACGTAAAGAAAGGTGCGTTGCTTGTTATATAGGGAGATTCCCTTCTTCTTTTTTAAAGCTACCCCACTCTTTATCATCTCTAGTAACTTGATATTAACTAGATTGATCAAGTATCTGATTTTTGTGAGAGGAATAATTGATAATCTTGTCGAGGTCATATCTATATCAAAGAAGGAAAACAAAATTTAAATGTGGTCTAAAAAAATAAAAATAAAAATTACAAACCACCTTCTTTGTATTTTGTATGAGAGGAATAATACATAATCTTATTTTTTTTTGGATTTAATTTGTTTTTATTTTCTAAGCAAATGTTTGATAGAACTACATATCTATTATTGAGCCCATCTAAGATGACTTAAGCTAATATTTAAGACATTCAGAATATACATGTGCTGGCACTTATTCACAAGCCTAGTTGAGTATAGTTATAATTGTTTTTTAAATATTTTTTTATATTAAAATATATATTTTTTATTTTTAAAAAATTATTTTCAAGATCAGCACAACAAAACAATCTAAAACATACAAAAAAAAAATTAAATTTTTCCAAACATTCACTTTTGTTTGGTCTCAAAATAAATAAAGTGTTATCCTAAAAAAAAAAATTAAATTTTGATCAGTTATTTATGTTAAAATTAAAAAAAAAATACAAGAATTGTACATCATCTTTATTGTTTCATCCTAGGATGAAACAATACCAAACAAAGCACAAAGCATTTCCACTTGCCAGCTATCCAACCTAGACAAGGCATGTTTTAATTTATTTAGTATTATAGTATTATATTTTGTTTTAATTATTGTGCTGTGTGGTTTTAAGAGATAGACAAGAAGCATTACTTGACAGCTTTGCATTTAAGAAGAAATTTTTTTTTCCCCCCCAAGAAGATAACAGATCTCATGATAAATTATTTTATTTTGAATTAAAAGCAAGGATAGCCGGCTTTGAAAATAGATCACACATGCTGCCCACTGCTCAGCAGCCTAGCTAATGCTGGAATGAACTGCTTACAGGCTGGTTTTATGGACTGTCCCACGGTAGTCTGCCCTTGAATCCTCGGACGAGTCTTTTTTTGGTTTGGGCTTTGCCGCTTTCCTAATCACCAAAAACAGAATCAATTTATAATTAGGAATTTCGATTAGTATTGCTGGGTTGGATTTTTTTATATTTATTTGGTAAAAAATTTAGGTATTTATTATCTATTATTATTTATTAATCAATAAAAAATAAAATAGTAAATATATATATCATTTTAATGTTTATCTAGATTTGGGGGAAAGTTGAAAGTTAATTTAGCCTTTTAGCAATCCACGTATCTACTATATATCTTCCTTGTGAATAATAGATTGGAAAGTTGAAAGTTAATTTAGCCTTTTAGCAATCCACGTATCTACTATATATCTTCCTTGTGAATAATAGATTGGAAAGTTGAAAGTTAATTTAGCCTTTTAGCAATCCACGTATCTACTATATATCTTCCTTGTGAATAATAGATTGGAAAGTTGAAAGTTAATTTAGCCTTTTAGCAATCCACGTATCTACTATATATCTTCCTTGTGAATAATAGATTGGAAAGTTGAAAGTTAATTTAGCCTTTTAGCAATCCACGTATCTACTATATATCTTCCTTGTGAATAATAGATTGGAAAGTTGAAAGTTAATTTAGCCTTTTAGCAATCCACGTATCTACTATATATCTTCCTTGTGAATAATAGATTGGAAAGTTGAAAGTTAATTTAGCCTTTTAGCAATCCACGTATCTACTATATATCTTCCTTGTGAATAATAGATTGGAAAGTTGAAAGTTAATTTAGCCTTTTAGCAATCCACGTATCTACTATATATCTTCCTTGTGAATAATAGATTGGAAAGTTGAAAGTTAATTTAGCCTTTTAGCAATCCACGTATCTACTATATATCTTCCTTGTGAATAATAGATTGGAAAGTTGAAAGTTAATTTAGCCTTTTAGCAATCCACGTATCTACTATATATCTTCCTTGTGAATAATAGATTGGAAAGTTGAAAGTTAATTTAGCCTTTTAGCAATCCACGTATCTACTATATATCTTCCTTGTGAATAATAGATTGGAAAGTTGAAAGTTAATTTAGCCTTTTAGCAATCCACGTATCTACTATATATCTTCCTTGTGAATAATAGATTGGAAAGTTGAAAGTTAATTTAGCCTTTTAGCAATCCACGTATCTACTATATATCTTCCTTGTGAATAATAGATTGGAAAGTTGAAAGTTAATTTAGCCTTTTAGCAATCCACGTATCTACTATATATCTTCCTTGTGAATAATAGATTGGAAAGTTGAAAGTTAATTTAGCCTTTTAGCAATCCACGTATCTACTATATATCTTCCTTGTGAATAATAGATTGGAAAGTTGAAAGTTAATTTAGCCTTTTAGCAATCCACGTATCTACTATATATCTTCCTTGTGAATAATAGATTGGAAAGTTGAAAGTTAATTTAGCCTTTTAGCAATCCACGTATCTACTATATATCTTCCTTGTGAATAATAGATTGGAAAGTTGAAAGTTAATTTAGCCTTTTAGCAATCCACGTATCTACTATATATCTTCCTTGTGAATAATAGATTGGAAAGTTGAAAGTTAATTTAGCCTTTTAGCAATCCACGTATCTACTATATATCTTCCTTGTGAATAATAGATTGGAAAGTTGAAAGTTAATTTAGCCTTTTAGCAATCCACGTATCTACTATATATCTTCCTTGTGAATAATAGATTGGAAAGTTGAAAGTTAATTTAGCCTTTTAGCAATCCACGTATCTACTATATATCTTCCTTGTGAATAATAGATTGGAAAGTTGAAAGTTAATTTAGCCTTTTAGCAATCCACGTATCTACTATATATCTTCCTTGTGAATAATAGATTGGAAAGTTGAAAGTTAATTTAGCCTTTTAGCAATCCACGTATCTACTATATATCTTCCTTGTGAATAATAGATTGGAAAGTTGAAAGTTAATTTAGCCTTTTAGCAATCCACGTATCTACTATATATCTTCCTTGTGAATAATAGATTGGAAAGTTGAAAGTTAATTTAGCCTTTTAGCAATCCACGTATCTACTATATATCTTCCTTGTGAATAATAGATTGGAAAGTTGAAAGTTAATTTAGCCTTTTAGCAATCCACGTATCTACTATATATCTTCCTTGTGAATAATAGATTGGAAAGTTGAAAGTTAATTTAGCCTTTTAGCAATCCACGTATCTACTATATATCTTCCTTGTGAATAATAGATTGGAAAGTTGAAAGTTAATTTAGCCTTTTAGCAATCCACGTATCTACTATATATCTTCCTTGTGAATAATAGATTGGAAAGTTGAAAGTTAATTTAGCCTTTTAGCAATCCACGTATCTACTATATATCTTCCTTGTGAATAATAGATTGGAAAGTTGAAAGTTAATTTAGCCTTTTAGCAATCCACGTATCTACTATATATCTTCCTTGTGAATAATAGATTGGAAAGTTGAAAGTTAATTTAGCCTTTTAGCAATCCACGTATCTACTATATATCTTCCTTGTGAATAATAGATTGGAAAGTTGAAAGTTAATTTAGCCTTTTAGCAATCCACGTATCTACTATATATCTTCCTTGTGAATAATAGATTGGAAAGTTGAAAGTTAATTTAGCCTTTTAGCAATCCACGTATCTACTATATATCTTCCTTGTGAATAATAGATTGGAAAGTTGAAAGTTAATTTAGCCTTTTAGCAATCCACGTATCTACTATATATCTTCCTTGTGAATAATAGATTGGAAAGTTGAAAGTTAATTTAGCCTTTTAGCAATCCACGTATCTACTATATATCTTCCTTGTGAATAATAGATTGGAAAGTTGAAAGTTAATTTAGCCTTTTAGCAATCCACGTATCTACTATATATCTTCCTTGTGAATAATAGATTGGAAAGTTGAAAGTTAATTTAGCCTTTTAGCAATCCACGTATCTACTATATATCTTCCTTGTGAATAATAGATTGGAAAGTTGAAAGTTAATTTAGCCTTTTAGCAATCCACGTATCTACTATATATCTTCCTTGTGAATAATAGATTGGAAAGTTGAAAGTTAATTTAGCCTTTTAGCAATCCACGTATCTACTATATATCTTCCTTGTGAATAATAGATTGGAAAGTTGAAAGTTAATTTAGCCTTTTAGCAATCCACGTATCTACTATATATCTTCCTTGTGAATAATAGATTGGAAAGTTGAAAGTTAATTTAGCCTTTTAGCAATCCACGTATCTACTATATATCTTCCTTGTGAATAATAGATTGGAAAGTTGAAAGTTAATTTAGCCTTTTAGCAATCCACGTATCTACTATATATCTTCCTTGTGAATAATAGATTGGAAAGTTGAAAGTTAATTTAGCCTTTTAGCAATCCACGTATCTACTATATATCTTCCTTGTGAATAATAGATTGGAAAGTTGAAAGTTAATTTAGCCTTTTAGCAATCCACGTATCTACTATATATCTTCCTTGTGAATAATAGATTGGAAAGTTGAAAGTTAATTTAGCCTTTTAGCAATCCACGTATCTACTATATATCTTCCTTGTGAATAATAGATTGGAAAGTTGAAAGTTAATTTAGCCTTTTAGCAATCCACGTATCTACTATATATCTTCCTTGTGAATAATAGATTGGAAAGTTGAAAGTTAATTTAGCCTTTTAGCAATCCACGTATCTACTATATATCTTCCTTGTGAATAATAGATTGGAAAGTTGAAAGTTAATTTAGCCTTTTAGCAATCCACGTATCTACTATATATCTTCCTTGTGAATAATAGATTGGAAAGTTGAAAGTTAATTTAGCCTTTTAGCAATCCACGTATCTACTATATATCTTCCTTGTGAATAATAGATTGGAAAGTTGAAAGTTAATTTAGCCTTTTAGCAATCCACGTATCTACTATATATCTTCCTTGTGAATAATAGATTGGAAAGTTGAAAGTTAATTTAGCCTTTTAGCAATCCACGTATCTACTATATATCTTCCTTGTGAATAATAGATTGGAAAGTTGAAAGTTAATTTAGCCTTTTAGCAATCCACGTATCTACTATATATCTTCCTTGTGAATAATAGATTGGAAAGTTGAAAGTTAATTTAGCCTTTTAGCAATCCACGTATCTACTAATCCCCAACCACTGGTAGTAGGACATGTGTGCTATATATATATATATATATAACATCTGCTACAAATAAAAAAGAAAATCAAGTCCAAAGTCAATAAAAATCATTAGCCTTGGTAATATATATATATATATATATATTAATCCATATTCATAAAACGTTGAAAAAGAAGAAGACCAAACTCACACAAACAATAGCAGCTTGCAACAGAACATCCAATCCAAGTTAATTATTAAGAAATAACTAGTAAATTTGACAATTTCAACAGTCTGTTTAGCATACATGCCATGCCATGATAGATTAACCGAAGAGTATTAGCCTCAGAAATATGGATTAAAACCCCACC